>NC_089815.1:29328434-29465383 GCF_029633855.1 Hoplias malabaricus | reverse complement strand
GACTAAACTAGATTTTGAAAAGGTAATGGACAGCATTGTCAAAAAGCACATCAACGAGCAAAAGAGCAGTCAGTACTTTTTATCTAAAGGCTTTTCTGCAGACACAGAATGGAATCTTGAAGAATGTAGATCAGCTTTAGGATATGGTATCAAACATGACTCTGCTAAAGAGTGCCTTTATGTCATTAAGCAATACTGGAAGTACAAACTGAAGTCCATGGAACATAAGCTAGGAGAATCTGAGGAGAAGATCTCTGAACTAGCTAATGAGTGTAAAAAGCATAAACAAGCTGCTATTAATGCACAGAAAACCTGTGAAAAACTTCAGACATCACTGAAATCCCTTGAGCTGCAACATGCCAAATGTAAAGGTCAGTCTTGTCCTTCACCAATAGGACATCTACAAAAGAGCTCTTGTTACTCAGATTTAAATCCTCCAGCAACAGCCAGATTGTATCCACAATTGGATACAACCAGCATGGGTGAAGGGACTGATTATTCTAATGGCAGTGACCATTCATCTTCTGAGGAGGACTCTGAGCATGGGCTAAGTACTAGCCATGGTAAAGTGATTGTCACAAGGAAAGCTGAAATGAGGCCAGTTACAATCACATTCACTAAGGTACTTCATAAGGGAGGTGAAGTTAATAAAACCAGGCTAGACATTGGCCATGTTCCTTTAGATTCAGCAACCCTGGACAACCTGTCCAAGGAGTTTAAATCTCCAAAGCATATGGGTCTTGAATTTATAGATCTCATGCAGAAAAAAAAGAATGCTGTGCTCTCAGCATCCCAGTGATGCTGGGACTTAACTTAACAGACAGCAGACATATTGCTAGGTGTCAGATAGTTTGTGTGACAAAGGCCAGAACACTGAAAAAGGCTGGAAAGCTTTCAATGACTGGATTAGCCACAAATGCTGCAAAACTACTGATTAGGAGCAAATAACTAAATGCAGGCGGAAAAAGGGAGAATCAGCTTCAGATTTTTGTGAAAGGTTTGAACGAGTTTTCTTGCGTCACTCAGGTATAGATACATACAATAAAGGCAACTTTGATGATACAACTGAAGGTCTTCATTTTACACAGCTGGTAGAATCTTTGAGACCAGATCTTAGACAGGCCCTGGTGACATCACTTCCCAACTGGCGTAATGTTAAATGGGGTAAAATTAAAAGTGAACTTGACAGACTGGACCTTGACTTATAACCAGGCCATGTGCCAGCTTCCATTCATGTCCTCTCAGAAAACAGTTCTAACTCAAGTTCCAGTAAGAAGTTCCCTAGCCAGAAGAAGGAGTGCCATTATTGTCATAACAATGGCCATTTTGCAGTCTGTCGCAGAAATCAGGCAGATAACCCCAAAAAAGGTGTGGGGGTGAACATGAATCTTAATGGTCTTTCACAGGGCAGCACAGCAGGAGCTCCTTTTGAGGGAACTTCACATCAGCAGTTGTCACTGATGATTAAGATCAGTTGTCTTTGATATCCAAAACTCTGCTAGGAGTCACAGGGATATCAGACTGACCAACAACAGCTTATAATCATCTGTGTTCTTTAAACTTTCCAGAATCTTTTCATTACTTGAGGACACAGATGAAGAGTTCACCATGTTTTTCAACAAACATGCCGTCAATGACCTTCATTTTAATGATTCCCTGATGATTTAGAATAAGAAATCTATCTATCTATCTATCTATCTATCTATCTATCTATCGTTACACTTATATAGCACCTTTCTAGACACCCAAGGACGCTTTACAATCCACACTGCTCAGAACGCTCAGAGCACTCAATCCACACACACACTGGTGAGAAGCGGCAGCCAAACGCGCACAGCGTACTCTCGACCAGGAACGACCGTCCACCTGGAGGACTGCATCGGGCACTAGGATGTCACCCAGGACAGAGTGCCAATCCATATCTGGGCTCACACACATTCACTCACACATACACACTCATTCACTCACACAGCAGGACACTTATTAGATAGAAGCCTACCCTCCTGAAATCCTGATACATATGTAAGGGCACTTACTGATTTAATTTGCAAGCACACCTTTCAGATATTTTGGGTTGATGTAATTAAGGCAGATGATAATTAAGAAAAGCTTTTTGAAGGAATTTGCCTTTTAAGTCTAATATTAATAAGCTATTGTTACCTGAATAAATTTTGATGTATTTAAGGCCTTCTTAGGTCTCGAAAATATTCTTACACTGATATTTCCAAGGGGCGGCACGGTGGTGCAGCAGTCATACAGCTCCAGGGACCTGGAGGTTGTGGGTTCGATTCCCGGTCCAGGTGATTGTCTGTGAGGAGTTGGTGTGTTCTCCCTGTGTCCGTGTGGGTTTCCTCCGGGTGCTCCGGTTTCCTCCCACAGTCCGGAAGCACACGTTGTGGATTGGCGACTCCAAAGTGTCCGTAGGTGTGAGTGTGTGAGTGAATGTGTGACTGTGTGTGTTGCCCTGTGAGGGACTGGCGCCCCCTCCAGAGTGTGTTCCCACCTTGTGCCCAATGATTCCAGGTGGGCTCTGGACCCACCGCGACCCTGAATTGGAATCGTGGTTGCAGATAATGAATGAATGAATGATATTTCCAAAACCACTATATGATCTGCTTAACTCGGGTAACATGATATTGTACTCATTTAGTGCAACAAATGTTTCCATTTGGTCCTGGTGTCTGGACCAAAGGCGGAACATATGTTAAAATAAAGGCAGGGCTGAAGGTAGCCATAAATAAATACTGGTCAAAGGGTCATAGTGAAGCAACTTGGCAAGCTGTTTTAGAATGTTTTAACTGGGTTTATTACATATGAATGTAAGGAAACATGGAAACATTACTTACTGTAAATAGATCAACTTTGCCCCAGAACTTACTGCTAGGGAAACCTATAGAGGAGGTGGGTGAAGCACAGAGCCTCAGGGAAGATCCATGGTTTTTAGGCTGTGGTGGCCACCCCTGTTGGTGAAGATTTCAGCACACTGTGTGTAACCATACCACCCCCCTCTGAGGGACATATGGTGGGGCAGAGTATAACTTAATTACAGATAAACTTCTCACCTGTAAACAGTTTACTGTGGAAGTATCTCTTTTGTGTTGGTTATAGATAAACCAGAGCCAGACAGTGCTCCTGCCTTCCCAGCATGGTCTGAATGATCTTCACACTTCTGAACAAAACTACAACGGCTAAAGAGCTGAGTATCTACAGCTTCAACCAGACTTTAAGATGATCTCTCAACAAATGATGTTCTTCAAGGCATTATGCATACATCTTGGACATTAGATGCTTGCAAATCTGAGGAGCTGAAAATCTGACCGAAGGGAAAACATTGTTGAAGCCAAATTTTATGATTTTAGATATGGATTCAATATCTTTTAAAGATATATCCATAACCAGATAGAATCTTTCAAAAGCTCTGCCACCCGGCTTTGGACATAACATTATGGACATGGCACTGTACTATTCTCTGTACAGTTATCATATTTGTAATGATGATACAATTTTTTGATTCTCCATAAGGGTGAATCAAAGGGGGAATTGAAAGAAACTATATGGTCTTTTCGTATCTTTGTGTGACCTTTTGTTATCCCTCTCATAGTCCCATCCCCCATTCCCACCAGTCATTCCCCCACTTACATCATACCCCTCCTTTCACATCTCTTCTTACCCTTCCTTTCTCTATCTTATTTCTTTCTTTCTTTGATCCTCTTCATCATCCCCTTTACCCCTCCTCAAACTCCCCTTCTTCCTCCAATCTCCTTCCACCACTACTCCAATGTATATAAGGCCCTTCTAAAATATTTGGTGTTAGACTGGATGGAGACCAGACTGGATTGGGTACAGAATGAACTGGCTATAGACTGAACTGGTGACAAATTGATGACCAAGCTGTGCCCGTGCTTTTCTGCATGCATGTGAAGGAAACCTCTGAGCCTCCAGTTTCCAAACTTCAGATCATCCTGAGATAGACTGAGATCATCAAGCTGTACTCATACATGGTCCTGTGTATGTGTAAATAAACTCCAGTCAACGCCGAACTCCAGTCTCCTGACTCTTCAATGCCGAATTTCTATCTGAAAACACATTTGGACTCTTTGGCAGAGTCTGGACCTTCTCACTTATGTTGTCTGCCTTGTATGAGGAACATATGCTGCCCTGATTATTACAGCTCTAAGAACAGTCTGCAGGTCAGAGTTAGAAACTCCATGTCCTGAGGGCAGTGGTTATCTATGGAGCAAAGGAGAGAGAGCGAAGGCAAAGAAGTGGAACAGACAGAGTGTGTATCCTCACTCGTACAAACAGTTTCAGGTCCAAACTCCTTGTGAGCTCAGACGCGGCCAGAATGAGGGCCAGTGCTGATACCGAGAAACAAGTGCAGTACACAGCATCTAGTCCGAGCTCATACCTAAAGAAGGGAGTTAAGCACAGTGTAAGTCTGTGAGATTAGTGCTCGCTTCAGTGTGTCACAAACAGATGGGTCTGCAGTCTGCATTTGAAAACTGTGAGAAATTCCGCTGTTGGATGCCAGTCGAAGGTCGTTCCACTGTCTGGGCGCTGAACGGAGAAGAGTCTTGATGCTAGTCCTCCACTAGCACATTTCCACCAGCGAGGACTGGATCAGGTCCAGTTCACAATCTAAATTTGGAACCGACATAAACCGGTTCACGAACCAGAAAATTTCATTCCCAGCTGGAAACAAAGAAAAGTCGGTTCCTCAGGGCGAACCGTGATGTGGTCCGTGGGCATATGGAGGGTCAGTTCAGGAAAGAGCTCAGAGCCTCACACACAGCGTTATCCCCCAGTGGAGCTGGACACGGTCATTTACACTAAATTACAGGAAAAAAAAACAGGAACATGCTCCATTTGTGTGTGTTTCTGGGGCTGTGTTTGGAGTGACACCGTTGTCGTTGGTCAGAGCCGTGACTCTGCGCTGGTTATGTTTCTCTGCTGTTTGTCTGACCTCAGCAGGACGCCTCTGTGAGCAGGACTCATTTACACAGTGTTATATCTCACTCTGATCTGACTCCACGGTGAACATGGAATAAACAATGACCCTATCATGACTCTGACAGTTCCCCTCTAAACTTGTAAAAACATGGGCAGCTTCACTGCAAAGAACCAAGGTTCCAAGTATCAGGAACAGAACCAGTTCAAGAACCATAGTTATTTTGGTGGGAAAGTGCTATATGTGTCTTCCATCTCTCTGTCTGTGACTGTTTTACTGAGTGAAGCGGATTAAAGATGACACTCAGCTCAGCTTCGGCTGACCGTTGATTTTAAATTCTTCAATAACTTTCTTCACCACGTCCTGCATCGGGTCTCCGTTCAGAACCAACAGGAACTGCTCCAGCAGCAGAACGATGTGCTTCAGTCAAACTGTGAGTTTCCAACAAGTTCCCCTCCCTGAAGAGACAAGGGGAAACTGGCCTTTGACATTATTGTGCTGTTTGAAATATTACCGAAGCACCACTAATTCACCCCATTACTGTAGAAAGTGGCCTGGATTTGGGTTATCTGCTGCTTTCCTCCCCATCAGCTTTAGTAGAAAATGTCACAGATAATGGACCACAGTTTACTTCGGGAGGGTCTGAATTCTGGGCTAAAATTCGGTGCCATGGGGAACGCGGTCACTGAGGTGATGATGCACTACCAGGCGGAGCCCCATGTCGTTACAGGTCTCCTTTCAAACTGTTGCTCAGCCTCGGCTTCTGTGCTCGGACTGCACTGTAAACACACTGAAAACACAGTGAACAAATGACAAACACACTCCAGTGTGTGTGTGTGTGTGTGTGTGTGTGTGTGTGTGCGGAGGGGTTGGGGATGCTGGGTTTATGGCTCACTGTGTGAATATTTAAGACAGAGCAGATGTGAGTGCATCATTCAAAAACATTTCACTAATGAATAAATGGAGCTGTGTCTGTTCTGATACTACCCCCACTAACCCCACTCAACCCCACCACCAACCCCACTAACCCCCAACACCCACCACCAACCCCACTAACCCCCATCACCAACCCCACTAACCCCCACCAACCCCACTAACCCCCACCACCAACCCCACTAACCCACACCACCCACCACCAACCCCAATAACCTCCACCACCAACCCCACTAATCCCACTAATCTCCACCACTAACCCCCACCACCAACCACACTAACCCCCACCACCAACCCCACTAACCCACACCACCCACCACCAACCCCACTAATCCCACTAACCTCCACTACCAACCCCACTAACCCCCACCACACCATCACCAACCCCACTAACCCCCCCACCCTCCACCAGCCCCACTAACCCCCATCACCAAACCCACTAACCCCCCCACCCTCCACTAGCCCCACTAACCACTAACCCCCCACCCTCCACTAGCCCCACTAACCCCCCACCCTCCACTAGCCCCACTAACCCCCAACACCAACCCCATTAACCCCCTCACCCTCCACCAACCCCACTAACCCCCACTACCAACCCCACTAACCCCCCTGACTCCACTAACCACACCCCCCACACTCCCGCGACTCCACTACAGAGAAAGAGAGGGGGTAAGAGAGATGTGAGGAAGAGAGACAGAGGAAATAGGGATAAAAAAAAACCTCTCTCACCCTCTGTCCTCTCTCATTTTTCAGTTTCTCACTCTGTCTCCCACCCCCCCATTCCCTCTCTCTCTCACACACTTTCTGTCTGTCCCCCCCCCCCCCCCCCCCCCCTCTCTCTCTCTCTCTCTCTCTCTCTCTCTCTCTCTTTATGTCTCACTCGTTGAATGAACAGAGCGTGGTTCACACAGAGAAAATCTCTATCAGGTAAGGCTCATTCTGTTCTGTATCAGTGTCAATCTAGTGTGTGTGTGTGTGTGTGTTTTACAGCTGGTGTATGTGTGTTTTACAGTTTGTGAAAACTGAACATTAATTGAATGATTCTGCAGCTGATTTCTCTGCTCGAGTAACAGCGACTGTGAAAGTTCCGTTCTGTTGTCGCCAGTGTCAGATGTGAAACAGATGTACAGTCTGAAGGCTGCAGGGAGAGAATCTGAGTGTGAACTCCTTCATGTTGTTGTTGTTGTTGCTGCTGTTGTTGTTGTTGCTGTTGTTTTTGCTGCTGCTTTTGTTGTTGTTGTTTTTGCTGTTGTTGTTATTGTTGTTGTTGCTGTTGTTATTGTTGCTGTTGTTGTTGCTGCTTTTGTTGTTGTTGTTGTTCCTGTTGTTATTGTTGTTGCTGCTGCTATTGTCGTTGTTGATGTGATCAGTATAAACACAAATGGATGCCCATATAAGAAGTTGTAGGTGTGACCGGGTTACTCTGTGACAGTAGTGTTTGAGATCTCAGTCCTCGTGTCCTGTAGTGCTACGTGATGATAAATCTGACCGTGTTTGTCTGTGTTTAGCATCATGTCCGACTCAGAGAAAATGTCCAAACCCAACTGCTCGTCCCAGGCCCTGAGCTGCGTGGAGGGTCTTTGGTGTAACTCCAGCTCGGCTCTGAACCTGAGCGCCGCGGAGCTGGAGGACCACTGCCTGGAGGTCGAGCAGTTTTTGGAGAAATACCTGGGTCCTCGGCGCTCCCCTGTCTTCCTGCCTGTCTGTATCATCTACCTGCTGATCTTCTGGGTGGGAATTCTGGGTAATATCCTGACCTGTGTGGTGATCGCTCGTCACAGAGTGATGCGGACGCCGACTAACCTGTACCTGCTGAGCCTGGCGCTGGCGGACCTGCTGGTGCTGGTTCTGGGGATGCCCCTGGAGCTGTACGAGCTGTGGAGCAACTACCCCTTCCTCCTGGGCCAGAGCGGCTGCTGCTTCAAGACTTTTCTGTTTGAGACAGTGTGCTTCGCCTCTATCCTTAATGTCACCGCGCTGAGCGTGGAGCGCTACATCGCCGTCGTTCATCCACTCAGGTAGCGCACACAAAGGCATAATAAACATTATAATAGAGTTTTGAATCGAGTGTGCATTCTGTACGTTGTGTAAACCGTGGTGAAGCTCCTCCTTTACCATGTTCCTCTCTGCTCTCAGGGCAAAGTACGTTGTGACCCGGACTCACGCCAAGCGTGTGATTCTGTTCGTCTGGAGCGTGTCGGTAGTTTGTGCTCTGCCCAACACGAGTCTGCACGGCGTCCTGATGCTGCCATCTCCATGGCGTCCGGGTCAGGGACGGAGACGGGACGGAGTGCTGGGCTCAGAGACCTGTACGCTGATCCGGCCACGGTGGGTTTATAACCTCACCGTGCAGCTCACGGCACTGCTGTTCTTCCTCCTGCCGATGCTAACGCTCAGCGTTCTCTACCTGCTGATCGGCCTGCGTCTGCGCAGAGAGAGAAACCTGCAGACGCTGCAGACGCAGACCACAGCAGATGCCCTCAACCACCACCAGCACACGCAGAAAACTCGCAGACAACAGGTCACCAAGATGCTCTGTAAGTAAAAGTGAACATCAACTTTAAACAATCTCACAGCTAATGTGTTTATTGTTTGTTTATTGTTTGTTTGTTTGTTTGTTAGTTGTGCTGGTGGTGATGTTTGGAATCTGCTGGGCTCCGTTCCACACCGACCGTGTGATGTGGAGTTTTATGGAGCACTGGGGGGAGGGGGAGGGCCAGTTGGTGATGTTCCAGGCGTACGAGTACGTCCACGTCATTTCGGGAGTGTTTTTCTACCTGAGTTCGGCCGTGAACCCCGTGCTCTACAACCTGATGTCCACACGTTTCCGTGAGATGTTTCAAGACGTGATGTGTCGTCGCACGCGGCATCCCACACCCAGAAAACGCTCGCTGAGCGTGACCCGTGTGACCTCACGCAGCGTCATCAGCGAGGTCACGGCCGGAAACAGCGTCATCGCCATCGACGGAGAATACGAGTTCTGCGAGTGTCGAGAAAACGACACAACATTCGACTGAAGACAAACGTCCAGCGAAAGAAACAACGTCCACTTTCCCACCGCCTTCGCTTCAGAGGAGCTTCTCGTTGAGAGAACGGTTTAGAACACAGCTCTACAGCTCCCTACCATTCACTATTATTATTATTATTAATAATATTAATATTATCATCTTGTGCAACCGCTTCGTACTGATCAGGGTCGAGGTCTGAACGTTAAAACACAGAAGAACATCCATGTGGCTACGTGCTACGAGCTAAACCTGCTCTACAAACCGGATTCCAAAAAAGTTGGGACACTAAACAAATTGTGAATAAAAACTGAATGCAGTGATGAGGAGGTGCCAACATCTAATATTTTATTCAGAATAGAACACAAGTCACAGATCAGAAGTTTAAACTGAGAGAATGTATCATTTTAAGGGAAAAATATGTTGTTTCAAAATTTCATGGCATCAACAAATCCCAAAAAAGTTGGGACAAGGCCATTTTTTACCACTGTGTGGCATCCCCCCTTCTTACAACACTCAGACGTCTGGGAACAGAGGAGACCAGTTTCTCAAGTTTAGAAATAGGAATGCTCTCCCATTCGTGTCTAATACAGGCCTCTAACTGTTCAATTGTCTTGGGCCTTCTGTGTCGCACCTTCCTCTTTATGATGCGCCAATGTTCTCTACAGGTGAAAGATCTGGACTGCAGGCTGCCATTTCAGTCCCCGGATCCTTCTCCTACGTAGCATGTACACGTTGTGGTGGCATTAGCACTACATAGCGGAGTTAATGATAATTAATTATTATTTTATTAATAATTAATTATTTAATTCATTTTGCTAAGCTCCATGTTTGGGAGCCATTAACTAATACGTAGTGTCTTTACCTGTCTTAATTTTAGCTTAGACAAGTAGGTCATCTTCACATATTATACAGCAGAATTAGCTAGAATTAACTATTATTAATAAATTATGCTCATTGACCTGCCGTGGTTTCCTGACTCTGAAATGGAATCTGAACTAGAAGTTATAATTCCATACAAGAAAGGTGCACACACAAATAAATAACCAAGGATTGGATTTTATCACACAACTGGTTTATTAATTGTAATATCAAATAATGAATATGAGTTAGACATTTTAGATAATGAAATGGATTACAGCGATAGATGAGGGAACAGGGAGATTAATATATGAGCGAATTTCTCCATGATAATTATTGCCCTAAGTTCTAAGAAAGGCTATTGTTTATCCCAGCAAACTTTCAGTACCAACCCATGAGACCATGTGACCTTACGTATCCGGAGATGGACAGGGAGCATGTCGCTGACGGTGCCTTCCGGTACGACTTCCTGGAGAATTGCAGACGCGGGCCTTGTAGGTTGCAACCGCGGGCGTTCCTTTTCTCCCAAGGCTTTCAGACCCAGCCGTCGGAGCTGGTGGTGTTCTGAAGGTCTCTGTGGGGATTCTTCGTCGTCGCTGATCTGCCGCCTTGTGAGAGAGAGACATGTCCATGCAGGTCTCTCCTGGGCAGGCTTCTCCTCATCCCAGAAGGTCATTCTGAGGGTGCGTGCGGCCGTCCTCTTCGTGGTGTTGTCGTCCTTTTGAGGGTCAGAGGTCTAAGGTTGCCTTCAGGCTCTGGGTGTGGCGTTGAAATTTCGCTAGGGTTAAACTATAGCTTTTCTTAATCTGTAGTTTCTATCTGGACCACGCTTTAAAGGCCCAAGACTGTTTAACCCTTTTGCGGAGGAGAGCTTTGTTCTGGAAAATGAAGAGGATTTCAGCCGACCTCAAAGGGTTAAAAGACCCCTGGCCCAGTGCAAACGTCTGAGCTTGTGGAGCTCGCTTAGAAATGGCTTCCTCTTTGCACTGTAGAGTTTCAGCTGGAGACGGCGGACAGCACGGTGGATTGTGTTCACTGACAATGCTTTCTGGAAGTATTCCTGAGCCCATTCTGTTATTTTCTTGACAGTGGCGTTCCTGTTTGAGGTGCAGTGACGTTTAAGGGCTCGGAGATCACGAGCATCCAGCAGAGTTTTATGGCCTTGACCCTTACGCACAGCAATTGTTCCAGATTCTCTGAATCTTTTGATGATGTTATGCACGGTTGATGATGATAACTTAAAAGTCTTTGCTATTTTACGCTGGGTAACACCACTCCGGTATCGCTGCACTATCTTTCTGCGCAACAATGGTGGAATTGGTGATCCTCTTACCATCTTGGCTTCAGAGAGACACTGACACTCTGAGAAGCTCTTTTTATACCCAATCATGTTGTCAATTGACCTAATTAGTGTTAATTGGTCTTCCAGCTGTTCGTTATATGCTCAATTTCCTTTTTCCAGCCACTTATTGCTACTTGTCCCTACTTTTTTGGGATTTGTTGACACTGTGAAATTTTGAATCAACATATTTTTCCTTTAAAATGTTACATTTACTCAGATTAAACTTTTGATCTGTCATCTATGTTTTATTACGAATAAAATATGTTACATTTATATTAAACTTTTGATCTGTCATCTATGTTCTATTACGAATAAAATATTGACATTTGCCGTCTCCACATCATTGCATTCAGTTTTTATTCACAATTTGTTTAGTGGACTTTTTTGGAATCCGGTTTGTACATCCCCATCTCATTCAGGAGCTCAGTATCAGTGACTAACATTCATCTGTGTCTAATAACTTTTAAACATTTCTGCCTCATTAACATTAAACAGGAAACACACACACACACACTCACAAGCATCTGACCTGCAGCCTTTACTTTAATAAACACTGACTAGGTTTAAGATAATTTCACTTCAGTAAAACGTCACTCTTTACAGTTTATTCCCGTCTCCTTTCCCCGAGACTCTGGAGACATTCGGCTCAGAAAGCGTCAGAGAAACGTTGGGAAGGGGTGAAGCTCCAGGGAATTTTTGGGAGTTCTTCCCTGTCATTAACATCTTTTAGAAAACCTTACTGTTTCAAGAACTTTCTCAAACATTTTGGGTTTTTGAAAGGCACCGTTTAAGTGTATTATTGTTATTATTATTATTATTATTATTATTATTACTAAAGAGAGATGCTGTTCCTCTTAGAACCTTTGATAAAGCAGAGTAAGGTTCCAGGAAGCTCCTTTAAGGGTTCCATCAGTGCGACATCCTATAGAACCCCTGAAGGATCTTCCAGAGTTCTGCTTGGTCTGCGTTTGGAGGCGCGTGACGAAGCGTGTGGTGAACTGTGAGGACGTGTCAGCAGTCGTTTCTGTCACAGAGACGTCCAGCTCAGAGCCAGAGCTCCTTATAGGGCCATGACGCCCACTGCAGGATGACCACACGGCTGCAGAGGTGTTTTAAAACATTATCATCATCATCAATATTAAAACAGATGACACAGCAGCACAGCGGCCCCTCGCCCCGCGGCGATCTGTCGCTCCGCACAGAGCTAGTGATGATTCAGAAATTTAAGGAGGTCGAGCAGCTGGAGGTCAGCTCTGAGACACAGAGGGAGGTTATTAACGCTGCTGTAGAGGTCAACTTTTCACAAATCACCAGCTCTGAGCCTCAGTTAACTCTGATCTTTCAGCGTGATTTTACAGAGGGTTTCTGTCTTGGCTCCTGACGAAGGAGATAGTTCTGTAACAAACAGCTACAACACAAACACAAGACCAGAATGATGCTGGTGTCGTTTTGGCGCTGGTCCCAAGCCCGGATACAGGGAAGGGTTGTCTCTGAGAGAGCGGTCTGTGTAAAACCTCGGGTTGCAATGAGCCAGTCTGACGCCCCCTAGTGGCAGGAGCAGAAAGACTAAGGATAATAAATATTTATGGCCCACTGCTGAAAACTCTCCATTCTCCAAATGTGAAACACACACACACACAGAAACGAACAGAGATCAGCAGCGTACATCACTCCTCTCTGTCCTTTATTGACGACTCAATTTACAAATAAATATTTACAGAACTCAGATCTTAACAACGTCTGCGTGACTCAGTTACACACTGCACATGATGCTTATTTTAAAGTTGAATGCATTAAACCACACGACTTTCTGACTTTTTTTGGACAAAAGAAGCACCTCTTTCTGCAGGAGTTCCAGCTTCCAGAATCCAAACGTGAAAAACCTGAGGGGCGTCCAAAATAAACACAGTACAGTTACAGCCAGGTCTCTGACTGTTCACTCAGGGTGTGTGTGTGTGTGTGTGTGTGTGAGACTGTGTCACCCCACCCTGTGGTCAGTTCTGTGTGATTTGAACTGAAGCAAGAAACTCTCACATATATTGAGCTTTGAGCAACATCAGAATAAACAGACAGTAGCTAAAAATCCCAGAAACGGAACTTAAACTCCTCCCACACGAAGACCGTTCCAGGAAAAAGCTGGTTCTCCGTCGGTTCCTCAGTAATAATACACTCCAAACACAGCCGCCACACAGAACAGAGTGTCCTGCAGGGAACACAGGAGCGGCGTGTTACTGAGCGGTACAACACACAGTTTATTTTCAGTAGGTGAAGAGTGCTTTCAGACTCACGTTGATGTAAATGTCTTTGGCGAAGCCATCTGTGTCTGCATCCCAAAAACACCGAGACGCCATTCTACAAACACAGGCAATAAATACTTACAGCATCGTTATATTCTCTCTCTCACACACTTCCAATATGTGATCAATACATAAATAAACAAATGAGGTAACACAGGAGCGAGTGAGGAATACTTACTGTACTCCCTCTCCTTTCTGTTCCCCCATCACCACCTGCACAACCAGTTTATACCGCTCTAACCCCAACTCTGGAAAAGAGAGAGTGAGAGAGAGAGAGAGAGAGAGAAAGAGAGAGAGAGAGAGAGAGAGAGAGAGAAAGAGAGAGAGAGAGAGAGAGAAAGAGAGAGAGACACACAGACAGACAGAGAGAGAGAGAGACACACACACACACAGAGAGAGAGAGAGACACACAGAGAGAGAAAGAGAGAGAGAGAGAGAGAGAGAGAGAGAGAGAGAGAGAGAGAGAAATGAGTGCAGGTCTAGAATTAGTTTTAGGTTAAGGTGTGTATGTGTGTGTGTGTGTGTGTGTAGGTGTGTAAGAGTGTGTGTGTGTGTGTCTGTAGGTGTTTAAGTGTGTGTGTGTGTGTGTGTGTGTGTGTAGGTGTGTAAGAGTGTGTGTGTGTAGGTGTGTATGTGTGTGTGTGTGTGTAGGTGTGTAAGAGTGTGTGTGTGTGTGTGTAGGTGTGTAAGAGTGTGTGTGTGTGTGTAGGTGTGTAAGAGTGTGTGTGTGTGTGTGTGTAGGTGTGTAAGAGTGTGTGTGTAGGTGGGTTTAGGGGTGTCCTGTTCACCTCTGACTCTGTGTGAGATGCTGGAGCTGAGAGTCTGGATGAGTTCTGGACTTCGTTCCAAGTCGTAGCTCTCCCCACTCAGGTGTTCCCTCAGAACCTCCCGGATACAGCCACACACCACAGCTGGACGGAACCTGGACACAAACACACACACACACACACAAATACTCCAAATACATACAAATGCTCCAGCTGATGCTGTGCTCCTTCACTGAGAACCAAGTTCCTGTTCTAGCTCCAGGACGAAAGGAATTCAGATTTAAAGGAAGGTGGGACAGAAGATACTGATACTCTGTGTGTGTGTGTGTGTGTGTGTGTGTGTGTGTTGTACCTGTGCTGTTGACTCGGTCTGATACTGTGTGAGTTTACGGATCCCTCCATTACTAAACACAGCGGCTGTTATCATGACAACGCGAGAGACGTCAGTTATGTTTCCCCCAATCGCCAATCAGCAGCGCGCTTCATCCTGTCCGACCAATAGGATTCTCGCTTTAAGGCTAGTGAAATTTAGCGCTACAGGAAAAGGCTCGCAGCTCCCTGCTCCCTTTGTAGTGCACTCTGAAGCGGACATAACGGTTTCTGAACTTAGAGAAGCGCTTTTAAAACTCGTTAATATCAGAACAGGTTGCGCGTCACTCTCTCTAACTAAGTTCACTGTCTGTGTGAAGAACATACTTTTATAAACTATGACAGCCTGACAAAGCTGAACACGAATAGTCTACATTTGTCTTTTACATTTACTGTCGTTTAACAACATTTTTAGACTCGCACGTCACTGATAGCCCTTTTTGACTAAAGGAACTCCGGGTCTAGACCTGGTTTCTTTTAAGATTAATCCGCTACCGCTAAAAGATTTGCGCCGCTGTACCATTTGGTTTGCGCATGCGCATAATTGTTGTGTACAATGCTGATAACTGATATTTTACTAATTTCTTTTGTAAAGAGACACGGCCCTTTTGGTTGAACGGTTTTTTTTGTTAATCAGCTATAGGTTTTGCATCTTTAGGTTTTCACTTAGTTTTTTTTAAAATAACAAGTTGTTTCTCAAGCGGTAACAGGTCGCAAATGTCCTGCGGGCCCTTTAAAGCCTTACCCTTGAATACTTTTGAAAGTATACAGGAGAGAGCCCATGTAGAGCTTTATACGTTAATAACAGACTTTTGTAATTCGTGTTACTTACCACCAGGTGTCACCAGGGGCGCTACGTTTAGTGTTTACAAATCATTTTCTTGCAGTGAGGCTAAGTGTGGGTTCTGTTCATTCTGCCTGTTGTCATTTCTGGTGGTTGCTGACTGCAGTGTGATCTGATCTGTCTGTAACAGTAAACCTAGGCCCAGAAATGAATCTAAATTTAAACCCTGTGTGTGTCTAATCTCCCGATCTCTCGCTTTAGGCTGCTGTTGCTGAAACAGCAGGTTTACTGCAGACAGAGTGATGGAGGTCTGATAGCACCAGCTTTGTCTGAACTCTCTGTGGAACTCTTCATTTCATTATTTATTTATTGTCTCAGCCATTCGTCACATCGTGTTTCAGAGGTTTTAAAAATCACAAATAAGCAGAGGAAAGATTAAAACTGGAAAAATGGAGCGAAGGAAAGGTTCCTTTACACTGTGATTTCCTACAGTCTGCAATAATCAGGAAAGTAGTCGTCCATTGCAAAGCTCCATAAACACAAGTGTTTGAGAAAATGGAATTAGGCGCCACTCTCTTCTGTAAACAACCTTCAACACAGCGTCTGGAAAATACTCCACCGACGCAGAGCACTCTTCATTACCTCAGCGCTGACTCCAAAACAACTGCAGACCTCTCACAGACTTTCCTCCTACAGAAAACAGCTACTGTGTGTGTGTGTGTGTGTGTGTGTGTGTGTGTGTGTCTTTGTGTGATGGGGGGTTCTTGGGGGTCCCTGTGGTTAAAACAGGAAACCAGAAGCCCCTCATTGTTAACAACAGAAACCACTCTCTCTCACACACACACACACACACACACACACACACACACACACACACCACACACACACACACTGGATTGCACTGTAAGACTATTCTGAGGCAGAGAAAGTGCTGAAAGTTGGTGGCCTGCGGCGAAATGTGAATGAATGGAAGGTGTTTCTGTGTGAAATTCTGATTGTTTTACTCCTTCCGTTTAAACGTAGATTTCTGTTTCGTCAGCGTTAGGGTCCCAGCAAAATACAGTACATTTCACAGCAGACGGAGAACGAAATGGTTTTTGTTGTTTTTAAACAGATTCAGAAACTGAGCCTGGAGCAGGTGGGTGCCTCCGAGTCTCCTTCCCTTTCCTCGTAGTTTCACTCAGTGCTTTGGGAACAGAAGAGACTCATTGTTGCAGTTTTGTGAAAGGAATTTCTTCAATATTTTCTTCACACCAAGACTCGCAATAATAACAATAATAAAAATAATTAATTCATTCATAGGTCTGGAGCCTACCCGGACACACACTCACCCTCACACATTCACTCACACATACATTCACATATGCATTCACACATTCACTCACACACAGGTGTAATTGTGAACACACTGAGAAACGGGCGGCGTCCATAAACTTCTGCTGAAACATTCAGTGCCTCGGGGCGCCTCTCGACTCTCAGAGCTGATTTAATTATAAAGAGTATAATTATAATTAGCCCCCTCCAGGGTGTATTCCTGCCTTGCGCCCAATGATTCCAGGTAGGCTCTGGACCCACCACGACCCTGAACTGGATAAAGGTCACAGATAATGAATGAATGGATAATTATAATTACACAAATGTATACAGCACGGTGCAGAAGTCTGAGGCCCCTAAGATAATGATCTATATTTAAACTAAAGCCTCCTCAGTGAGTGTGAGGCTGCTATAAAGTTATATATAATCACAGTAAACACAAACTAATAATAATATAAAACACATAAGAAATATAAGGCATATAAAGTAGTAAGTGAGAGTGAGTTTGAAGAACAGTGTTTTGTTCAGATTCTCCTTGATTTGGATGAATTTGTTAAATCCACAGCACGCATTATTTAAAATCATTATTTATTCACCACTAAAACTACGTAGGGGCGGCACGGTGGTGCAGCAGGTTAGTGTCGCAGTCACATAGCTCCAGGGGCCTGGAGGTTGTGGGTTCGATTCCCGCTCCCGGTGATTCTCTGTGAGGAGTGTGGTGTGTTCTCCCTGTGTCTGCGTGGGTTTCCTTCGGGTGACTGTCTGTGAGGAGTGTGGTGTGTTCTCCCTGTGTCTGCGTGGGTTTCCTCCGGGTGACTGTCTGTGAGGAGTGTGGTATGTTCTCCCTGTGTCTGCGTGGGTTTCCTCCAGGTGACTGTCTGTGAGGAGTGTGGTGTTTTCTCCCTGTGTCTGCGTGGGTTTCCTCCGGGTGACTGTCTGTGAGGAGTGTGGTGTGTTCTCCCTGTGTCTGCGTGGGTTTCCTCCGGGTGACTGTCTGTGAGGAGTGTGGTGTGTTCTCCCTGTGTCTGCGTGGGTTTCCTCCAGGTGACTGTCTGTGAGGAGTGTGGTGTGTTCTCCCTGTGTCTGCGTGGGTTTCCTCCGGGTGACTGTCTGTGAGGAGTGTGGTGTGTTCTCCCTGTGTCTGCGTGGGTTTCCTTCGGGTGACTGTCTGTGAGGAGTGTGGTGTGTTCTCCCTGTGTCTGCGTGGGTTTCCTCCGGGTGACTGTCTGTGAGGAATGTGGTGTTTTCTCCCTGTGTCTGCGTGGGTTTCCTCCGGGTGACTGTCTGTGAGGAGTGTGGTGTGTTCTCCCTGTGTCTGCGTGGGTTTCCTCCGGGTGACTGTCTGTGAGGAGTGTGGTGTGTTCTCCCTGTGTCTGCGTGGGTTTCCTCCAGGTGACTGTCTGTGAGGAGTGTGGTGTGTTCTCCCTGTGTCTGCGTGGGTTTCCTCCGGGTGACTGTCTGTGAGGAGTGTGGTGTGTTCTCCCTGTGTCTGCGTGGGTTTCCTTCGGGTGACTGTCTGTGAGGAGTGTGGTGTGTTCTCCCTGTGTCTGCGTGGGTTTCCTCCGGGTGACTGTCTGTGAGGAGTGTGGTGTTTTCTCCCTGTGTCTGCGTGGGTTTCCTCCGGGTGACTGTCTGTGAGGAGTGTGGTGTGTTCTCCCTGTGTCTGCGTGGGTTTCCTCCGGGTGACTGTCTGTGAGGAGTGTGGTGTGTTCTCCCTGTGTCTGCGTGGGTTTCCTCCGGGTGACTGTCTGTGAGGAGTGTGGTGTTTTCTCCCTGTGTCTGCGTGGGTTTCCTCCGGGTGACTGTCTGTGAGGAGTGTGGTGTGTTCTCCCTGTGTCTGCGTGGGTTTCCTCCGGGTGACTGTCTGTGAGGAGTGTGGTGTGTTCTCTCTTTGTCTGTGTGGGTTTCCTCCGGGTGACTGTCTGTGAGGAGTGTGGTGTGTTCTCCCTGTGTCTGCGTGGGTTTCCTCCGGGTGACTGTCTGTGAGCAGTGTGGTGTGTTCTCCCTGTGTCTGCGTGGGTTTCCTTCGGGTGACTGTCTGTGAGGAGTGTGGTGTGTTCTCCCTGTGTCTGCGTGGGTTTCCTCCGGGTGACTGTCTGTGAGGAGTGTGGTGTGTTCTCCCTGTGTCTGCGTGGGTTTCCTCCGGGTGACTGTCTGTGAGGAGTGTGGTGTGTTCTCCCTGTGTCTGCGTGGGTTTCCTCCAGGTGACTGTCTGTGAGGAGTGTGGTGTTTTCTCCCTGTGTCTGCGTGGGTTTCCTTCGGGTGACTGTCTGTGAGGAGTGTGGTGTGTTCTCCCTGTGTCTGCGTGGGTTTCCTCCGGGTGACTGTCTGTGAGGAGTGTGGTGTTTTCTCCCTGTGTCTGCGTGGGTTTCCTCCGGGTGACTGTCTGTGAGGAGTGTGGTGTGTTCTCCCTGTGTCTGCGTGGGTTTCCTCCGGGTGACTGTCTGTGAGGAGTGTGGTGTGTTCTCTCTGTGTCTGTGTGGGTTTCCTCCGGGTGACTGTCTGTGAGGAGTGTGGTGTGTTCTCCCTGTGTCTGCGTGGGTTTCCTCCGGGTGACTGTCTGTGAGCAGTGTGGTGTGTTCTCCCTGTGTCTGCGTGGGTTTCCTTCGGGTGACTGTCTGTGAGGAGTGTGGTGTGTTCTCCCTGTGTCTGCGTGGGTTTCCTCCGGGTGACTGTCTGTGAGGAGTGTGGTGTGTTCTCCCTGTGTCTGCGTGGGTTTCCTCCGGGTGACTGTCTGTGAGGAGTGTGGTGTGTTCTCCCTGTGTCTGCGTGGGTTTCCTCCAGGTGACTGTCTGTGAGGAGTGTGGTGTTTTCTCCCTGTGTCTGCGTGGGTTTCCTTCGGGTGACTGTCTGTGAGGAGTGTGGTGTGTTCTCCCTGTGTCTGCGTGGGTTTCCTCCGGGTGACTGTCTGTGAGGAGTGTGGTGTTTTCTCCCTGTGTCTGCGTGGGTTTCCTCCGGGTGACTATCTGTGAGGAGTGTGGTGTGTTCTCTCTGTGTCTGCGTGGGTTTCCTCCGGGTGCTCCGGTTTCTTCCCACAGTCCAAAAACACATGTTGGTAAGTTAAACACATTCACACACAACAGTTACTGCTCAGATAAATAGCTTTTTACATCTCAGTCTCTGCTGCTTACACCATTTGCACAGTGCTGTATGTCAATAATTATATAGACCCTGGACCTTCCTAAAAGCAGAGGTCAAACAGACTCTTGAATGGACTTTGATTCACACATAGCTTTTGAAGCTGTAAAATTCTTTATTCTTTTGATTGTTATGTGATGGATCCATTAATAAAAGATCATTACGTCTGATGTTGTTTATGTCATTGTTTGTTGTGGTGTTAGTTTAAGGGAAGGATCAGTGTTGCTTTTGTAATTATTTAATGTAATATTTGAGGTGATGTGGGGTTAAAGGGGGTAAAGGTCATGTGATGGGGGTCACACTTTTTCTTTATTTTACTTTAAAGCATGTCTATAAATGTTGCTGTGAAGGGAAGTGTAAATAAAGTGATTAAACATTAAATGAAAGGGCGAATGTTAAAATAATCAAGCATCGACCAAATGAACAAAGCTGAGAGAACAATACGCTGTGGATTTAGGTTTTTCTCTCCTTTTTCAGACGCGTCGTTCAGTGAGTGAATGTGATTGCACATCACAGTTCCTGTGTGTGTTTGTGTGTGTGTGTGTGAGAGTGTGTGTATGGGATTTCTCATAAACAGAAGATGACAGGAAAAGACGAGAAAAGTTGAGCAGGAGGAAACAGCGAGAGGTTTCAGCATTTTCTCTCTCTGTTTGTCTTGCTCTCTCTGCACCATGAGACACACACTCAGACAGACAGCCGTCGCCCTGCTCCTCATCGGCCTTCACTGGAGCCTCAGCCGTGAGTAAAACATCTGTTCATTAACATCCACATTAAAATTTAGCTTAACCACCTTTAATTCATCTCCACCTTAAAACTTTAGCTTAAACACATTTAATTAACTTCCACCTTAAAACTCGACCTTAAACCTTTAGCTTAAACACATTTAATTCATCTCCACCTTAAAACTCGACCTTAAACCTTTAGCTTAAACACATTTAATTCATCTCCACCTTAAAACTTGACCTTAAACCTTTAGCTTAAACACATTTAATTAATCTCCACCTTAAAACTTTAGCTTAAACACATTTAATTAACCTCCACCTTAAAACTCTACCTTAAACCTTTAGCTTAAACACATTTAATTCATCTCCACCTTAAAATTCTACCTTAAATCTCCTCTTTAAACCTTCACCTCTACCTCAGACCTTCACCTTAAACATGCACCTAATCGCTTTGTTGTAACGTGTGATATTTACTGAGCCTCGAGAGAAAATACTTCACTAATGTGTTCATCCTAGAGTTGCTCTGTTCATTTAAAATTTAAATGTTAACACTTTATCTCAATATTTCTGTGTTCCTCTAAACTCACATTTATTTACAGAAGTGAGAGTCGGTAAACAGTATCTTTCTGATCCACATTCAGTTCTGATCAGTCTCAGATCGCTCTCATTACCAATCATTAACATATCATTAGCATCTGTGTCAGACTCTAATATCACCGATGAATAATTCTGACTATATTCCACTCAGTAACGTGACGCCGCGGCTCTCTGAAAACAGAATATTTCCAAACTGGTGCTGTTCTGGTTTTTCTGACTCATTTATATATTTCCTAGAATTATTACCAGAGAAACCTGTTTAATTCTTTCCACGTTTCACTATGAACAATTACAAAGTCAGATTAGACTTAGATTAGATTTAAACACTAAGTGAATTAATATTTACAGAAATTGTGAATAAATGTGGAACAGCTGCTGAGGGTCTGAGGGTGAGTGTGTTAATGACTGGGTGAGTGTGTGGGTGACTGGGTGAGTGTGTGAGTGACTGGGTGAGTGTGTCAATGACTGGGTGTGTGTGTGAGTGACTGGGTGAGTGTGTGAGTGACTGGGTGAGTGTGTTAATGACTGGGTGAGCATGTGGGTGACTGGGTGAGTGTGTTAATGACTGGGTGAGGGTGTGGGTGACTGGGTAAGTGTGTTAATGACTGGGTGAGTGTGTTAATGCCTGGGTGAGTGTGTGGGTGACTGGGTGAGTGTGTTAATGACTGGGTGAGGGTGTGGGTGACTGGGTAAGTGTGTTAATGACTGGGTGAGTGTGTTAATAACTAGGTGAGCATGTGGGTGACTGGGTGAGTGTGTGGGTGACTGGGTGAGTGTGTCAATGACTGGGTGAGTGTGTGAGTGACTGGGTAAGTGTGTTAATGACTGGGTGAGTGTGTTAATGACTAGGTGAGCGTGTTAATGACTAGGTGAGCGTGTGGGTGACTGGGTAAGTGTGTTAATGACTGGGTGAGTGTGTTAATGCCTGGGTGAGTGTGTGGGTGACTGGGTGAGTGTGTGGGTGACTGGGTGAGTGTGTGGGTGACTGGGTGAGTGTGTCAATGACTGGGTGAGTGTGTTAATGCCTGGGTGAGTGTGTGGGTGACTGGGTGAGTGTGTCAATGACTGGGTGAGTGTGTGAGTGACTGGGTAAGTGTGTTAATGACTGGGTGAGTGTGATAATGACTAGGTGAGCGTGTTAATGACTAGGTGAGCGTGTGGGTGACTGGGTAAGTGTGTTAATGACTGGGTGAGTGTGTTAATGCCTGGGTGAGTGTGTGGGTGACTGGGTGAGTGTGTTAATGACTGGGTGAGTGTGTGGGTGACTGGGTGAGTGTGTCAATGACTGGGTGAGTGTGTTAATGCCTGGGTGAGTGTGTGGGTGACTGGGTGAGTGTGTCAATGACTGGGTGAGTGTGTGAGTGACTGGGTAAGTGCGTTAATGACTGGGTGAGTGTGTTAATGACTAGGTGAGCGTGTGGGTGACTGGGTAAGTGTGTTAATGACTGGGTGAGTGTGTGGGTGACTGGGTGAGTGTGTTAATGACTGGTTGACTGTGTGGGTGACTGGGTAAGTGTGTTAATGACTGGGTGAGTGTGTGGGTGACTGGGTGGGTGTGTTAATGACTGGTTGAGTGTGTGGGTGACTGGGTAAGTGTGTTAATGCCTGGGTGAGTGTGTGGGTGACTGGGTGAGTGTGTGAGCGAATGGGTCAGTGTGAGCGAAAGGGTGAGTGTTTGAGTGACTGGGTGAGTATGTGAGTGACTGGGTGAGTGTGTTAATGACTGAGTGAGTGTGTGAGCGAATGGGTGAGTGTGTTAATGACTGAGTGAGTGTGTGAGCGAATGGGTGAGTGTGTTAATGACTGGGTGAGTGTGTGAGCGAATGGGTGAGTGTGTTAATGACTGGGTGAGTGTGTGAGCGAATGGGTGAGTATGTTAATGACTGGGTGAGTGTGTGAGTGATTGAGTTTCATCTCCAGGACTTTTATTGTGTTTTTTATTCTCCACAGTTGTATAATGAACGATTACAGAGATTCCCCTCTCCTTCTGGAGAAGGGAATGTAATGAACCTTTGGGGAGCACAACTGGACTCTAACACCACTGGAATAAAAGCTGTTGTAGGAGAGTTACATTAAATTAATGATTAAATGACAGATCAGTGTGGACTGTGTGCTGAGATATTTATCTGATATTTATAAATCTGACAGTTTACTTCTCACAGCTTTTGGACCCAGAGGGAGAACCTCTGCTTTGTCAGAGTTCAGAAGAAGAACATAATGTAAATTCCAGTGTTTTAAGCAGTCATTGATATTATTTAATCTAAGTTTTTACTGATCTGTGCAGTGTTTTATTAGAACTGTGTGGTAGTGGCCTGTTGATATTAAACAGTGAATTGAGCTCTTCTTTGGAAGATGGTTGGTTTGTAACAGAATATTTCAAATTTTTCTGATGAATGCCTCAGGTTTTTCAGTAGATGACTCCTCCACATTTTTACACACGATACATACGTTTTTTTGTTTGTTTGTTTGTTTGTTTGTTTGTTTGTTTTTTGTGTAAAGTGACCTTGGGTATTATAAAGACGCTATATAAATGCAAACTATTATTATTATCATTATCATTATCATTATTATTATTACTATTACTACACCTTGGGCTGAAACCCTCAGGTTGTGTACGTAATTATAGCGTCTAATCCAAGTTTCTGTGAGACAGAAAACTCACCTATAATTTCATTAACAGTGACAGAGTGGTCATCCTCTGGATCTGACGCACTGCTGCTGGAAACTGAGTGTTTATCATTAATGAAGTTAATGGGGTTAGCAGAGTGGGGTTAGCCTGACTCTCTGTGTCCAGGCCTCAGCTCTGTTTTGTCAGCAGTTAAATCATAGCTGCACCCTCCCATCAAGGGTTAATACCATCCCACCCTAAAGGGTTAAGCTACCACTCAAAGTGTGCGTTTTATGCCATTTCTACTGTGGATCGAAGGTTTGTTCAGTGTGAGTCTGGAGTGGATATGGTTAGGTCGCTTTAACTCCCACAAACACTCAAAACCTGCAGCTATTAATACTATTACATCACTTCAACACACTTGCAGGAGAGTAAGCTGAAGGCAGCATTTCAGTTGAATAAATTTGAACTGAAAAAATAAACAAAAAACAAAAAAAACACAATATTTTCTTTAAGAGGTTTGCGGCAAACAAACACAATAAACTCAAAACAATATCACAGTTGTGGACCCTCAAAGTCAAAGGAAGCTAAACTAAAGCCACAATAAGGACAAAAGGAAACAGAAGAGCACACTCATCAGTTTACAGCTCGAAAAAAAACAACACAAAACCAGAAAAATAACTGCAGAGTAGTTCCATCTAATGTCCTGCTCTGAACCAAAAACACACTGGAGATGAAGCAAATGACAGAAGAACAGTCTGATATTCATTCATTCATTGTTTGTAACCCTTATCCAGTTCAGGCAGGCAGCGTACACAGAATCACTGGGCGCAAGGCAGGAACACACCCTAGAGGGGGCACCAGTCCTTCACAGGGCAACACTACAGCCTGATATTTATATCAATATCTTGAGAATGATATTCTGATCACTGAACGTAAGCGAGATGAGTTTAAACCCTGTGTTGAGGTGAGATCGCAGGACTGTGTTTGATCTGTTTGAACAGTGAGTGTTTTATGGTTAAAAACATGACGACTTTAATCAGATACTGTCTTTTCCGTGAAAGATCACAGGATGTGTTTTTCTCCTTTCAGTGGAATCTAATCCCTCCAGCGCAGATGGAATAGAAGGAGATCAAGTGAACATCACTTTTGTTTTTCCAAACTCCAGCCCCAGCATCAAGAATGAGAAAGTATTCTCCATTTACCAAGAGCATGAACAGAAGATCTGCAAGTTGGACATATGGTCAAGCTCCTCCTGTCACTTGTGTGCAGATGGGAAGATGAACTCCACTCTGAATGTTTGTTTCAGTGGACAATCAGCCAGAGCAATGACTCTTCTTTTCAGAAACCTGTCTCAATCCAACAGCGGTATTTACCACCTCACCGTTTTTATAGACAATCAACCTGAACCCTCTATTGACAGTGGCAAAGTGAATCTGACAATACGTCCAGCACCAAACACAACCACAGGTACCACTCCTCTCCTAGAGTCCAGACTATGGTGGCCCACACAGTCCAAACACATGACAAACAGAAATATGACAGAAGGACAAAATAACGGAATGTAGTAATGTTAAACACATTAAAGGAGTGTTTCCTTCCTCTGTTCGTGTGCATTGACTCTCTGGGCCACCGTCCAAAGCCTTGTGCCATTTCCAAAGAGTGGAAATGAGCATCATGTTTTTAATCAACCACTTTTCTTTATGTTCACAGTCTGTAACACACCTCTTTAACGAGTGGCAAGCTCTGAACTGTTCATTTGTAAATAAACGAATAAAAATTGGTTTGTTTTTAAAGAGCCAAATTATCTGACGCCCCCTGGTGGCCACAGCAGCTGGGTTTTGGCTTGTGCTCAGCAGGTCACTGTTCGTTTCCGTCTCTGTAAGATTTTACAGTCTCTGAGTGTCAGGAACGTCATAAACCGGGACCAAACAGAACTGTAACCCGGTCATGGCTTGGTTCTGAGCGACCATCTCAGTGCAGAGTCTAACAGTGTGTAGTTTTTAAGGGACGTCAGAGCTGTGCTCACGTTTGTGATGCACTGTAGTTACTGTTTAAAATATTAAAGCTTATTTTTCTTTTATTTCTGATCTCCAGTTGCGACGTTCACTGACAGGAACAGCTCCTCACAGGAACAGTCAGAGAAGATTTATCCATATTTAATCTTCAGCTCTTTACTGATCGCCACGGTGCTGGTTCTGGTCGGACTACTGCTCTGGATCTGCAGGAATAACAGAATTAAACCAGGTAGAGTAACTCACACTGTACGGATCACACATTCACTACTGTCTACATGTTCCGTCCTGTGCCTAATAAAGGTTCTACAGCAGAACATTTCTGTTCATCCAAAGACACAAAAAAGTGCAAATGTTCCCTCTAAGATACACTTTAAAAATAACTCTGCATTCACTTGTACAAACAAAAAGGAGAATAGTTTTGAAAAACACAATATCCTACATTTTATGAACACACCCACAGTAACCAGCTGGGTGTTTTATATACAGTGTAGGCGCAGGATTTAGTCCTCCGTGGGATTACAGTCTGGGTCAGGGTTTTGAGTTAAATATTTCTGCATAATTCACGTTGAGATCGTGATACATCATGTGTATAATTATTATCATTACTAATGTGCAGTGTTTAGATGAGCTGAGGATATTAATAATAGCAGAGAATCTGTTGCTGAAAAGGAAGAATAATCTGTGGGAATTTGTAGAGGTTGTGTGAATGTTGTGTAGATGTGTGAATGTTGTATAAATGTTGTGTGGATGTTGTGTAGAGGTTGTGTGGATGTTGTGTAGATGTTGTGTGGATGTTGTGTGGAGGTTGTGTGAATGTTGTGTAGATGTGTGAATGTTGTATAAATGTGTGGATGTTGTGTAGATGTTGTGTGAATTTTGTGTAGATGTTGTGTGGATGTTGTGTAGAGGTTGTGTGAATGTTGTGTAGATGTGTGGATGTTGTGTAGATGTTGTGTGAATTTTGTGTAGATGTTGTGTGGATGTTGTGTAGATGTTGTGTGAATGTTGTGTAGATGTTGTGTGAATATTGTGTAGATGTTGGGTGGATGTTGTGTAGATGTGTGAATGTTGTGTAGATGTGTACATTTTGTGTGGATGTTGTGTAGATGTTGTGTGAATGTTGTGTAGAGGTTGTGTGGATGTTGTGTAGATGTTGTGTGAATATTGTGTAGATGTTGGGTGGATGTTGTGTAGATGTGTGAATGTTGTGTGGATGTTGTGTAGATGTGTAAATTTTGTGTGGATGTTGTGTAGATGTTGTGTGAATGTTGTGTAGAGGTTGTGTGGATGTTGTGTGGATGTTGTGTAGATGTTGTGTGAATGTTGTGTAGATGTTGTGTAGATGTGTGAATGTTGTGTAGATGTTGTGTAAATGTTGTGTGGATGTTGTGTAGATGTTGTGTGAATGTTGTCTAGATGTTAATCGCTGAACTCTTTTCTGCAGATGAGGCTCCAGAGCTGAACGCCGGGGCTGCGGCACAGGTATGAAAATAGTTATTCATTCTCGTTACATTAGTATTAGCGTTAGCGTGTCCTGTGAGGGCAGATGTTTCCACAGAGTTCACACTTTCATTCTGATTCAAATTCTGCTCCTGGTTCTGTCTCCAATTCTGATTCTGTGTGTGTGTGTGTGTGTTTGTGTGTGTGTGTGTGTGTGTGTGTGTTTGTGTGTGTGTAGGGGATGTGTTCTGTGTCTAGTACTGTTCCTGTGATCAGCTGTGTGGAGTATGGAGTTCTAGACTTCCAGAACCAGCAGAACACGCCTGAGAGACACAGCCGAGTGGAACCAGACGGAGGAGTGGAGTACGCAGCCATAATGTTCCCCCCACGGAAAAAAAAGAACATGAGAACAGGGAGAACTGACAGGGGAGGAGAACGAGAGAACAGAAACAGAGAGGGTCCCTTAAAGTAACCCAGAACTCTACACTGTCCTCATTCAGACCACCTTAAATCACACTGTCCACCTTAAACACTCTGCAGTGAGACACGAGGTGTTTTTTTCTCTACTGCACTTTATGCTCAAAAATGAGAATCTGCTGATGACTACAAAATATGATTAAAGAACTGAAGGAAAATGTGTGTGTGTGTTTCAGTGTGTGTGTCTGCTGTGTGTGTGTCTGCTGTGTATGTGTGTGTGTGTGTGTGTGTGTGTGTTTGCCTGCAGTGTGTGTGTTTCAGTGTGTGTTTCAGTGTGTGTGTGTGTCAGTCAGTGTTTGTCTGCTGTGTGTGTGTTTCAGTGTGTGTGTGTGTGTGTCTGCTGTGTGTGTTTCAGTGTGTGTGTGTGTGTGTCAGTCAGTGTTTGTCTGCTGTGTGTGTGTTTCAGTGTGTGTGTCTGCTGTGTATGTGTGTGTGTGTTTGCCTGCAGTGTGTGTGTTTCAGTGTGTGTGTGTGTCAGTCAGTGTTTGTCTGCTGTGTGTGTTTCAGTGTGTGTGTGTCTGCTGTGTGTGTTTCAGTGTGTGTGTGTGTGTGTCAGTCAGTGTTTGTCTGCTGTATGTGTGTTTCAGTGTGTGTGTCTGCTGTGTGTGTTTCAGTGTGTGTGTGTCTGCTGTGTGTGTTTCAGTGTGTGTGTGTCAGTGTGCGTCTGCTGTGTGCTTTTCTGTGTGTCTGCTGTGTGTGTCAGTGTGTATCTTCAGTGTGTGTGTGTTAGTGTGTGTCTGCTGAGCGTGTGTGTGTCAGTGTGTATCTTCAGTGTGTGTGTATGTCAGTGTGTGTCTGCTGTGTGTGTGTCAGTGTTTATATTCAGTGTGTGTGTGTCAGTGTGTATCTTCAGTGTGTGTGTGTGTGTGTGTGTGTGTGTGTGTGTGTGTGTGTGTGTGTGAATGTCTGCTGTGTTTGGGTGTGTGTGTGTATGACAGTGTGTGTAACTGGGTTACAGCAGAGTTCCAGTGTGATTGGAGTGTGTGGCTGTGCTGTGGGGTGTTTGGGGTGAGTTGCCCCCGGGGCGTGATATTCAGGTTTCTCTTAAAGCGGTGGGTGAAGGTGCGAAAGTGAAATGAAAGAGTTTTAAAGAAGTGAGAACCACAGAATCCCCTTCATGAGTTTAACACTGCGGTGGGTTCTGGAAAATAACAATAAACACTGTACACACCCCTCCACTGTGTGTGTGTGTGTGTGTGTGTTTACACAGATGAGCAAACAGCTAATTTAACAGATACAGACTTTAACCCCAGCATCACTATGAGATTAGTTAATCCTCATCTCTGTTTACTTCATTTATTCTTAAACAATAGCAGTGTTTCTCAGTTTAGTTGAGACCTTATCTAGAACTTATCTAGAACCAGTCCTGTCCTGTAGAAGGCAATGAAGTGGAGGGTCTGATACTGAGTTTAACCTGTGTTTCTCTCAAACAAAAGTCAGGATATCTTCATCCAGCAAACCATCTCTCTCACTCTCTCTTTCTCTGGTGTGTGTGTGTGTGTGTGTGCCTCAGCGTTTCCACCGCCCACTCGGAGCTGGTGAGGAAACTGAGACGCTCTTTAACCTCCTCCATACATTCGCACAAGCATACACTTACTTGCACAGAAGCAAAAAACACACACACACACACACACAAACAGTGTTTCAGAAAAAACTGACACTTTTCCACTTGCCCCACAGACGTACACCACACCGCATTAGCCTTTACGCTGCTATTACACATCTGCACAGTCAGCGCAATCAGTATCAGACTCTCTCTCTCTCTCTCTCTCTCTCTCTCTCACACACACACACACACACACACACACACACTAACATGCTGTTATTGTCCTTGCTTCACAGTGAAAACGCACACAACCCCAGAGCCTTAATATGAAGGGTGTGGACTTACTCCCTCTTCACTGTCTTAATTATTCTGTTATTACATCGGCTTTATTTATCCATCTACTGTTATTACAGCTGTTTACACTAACTGTTAATACATTACTACAGCTACTACATTACTAAAGTTACTACATTACTACTGCTACAACATTGCTAAAGTTACTGCATTACTACAGCTACAACATTGCTAAAGTTACTACATTACTAAACTTACTGCATTACTGCAGCTACAACATTACTAAAGTTACTACATTACTACATTTACTACAGCTACAGCATTGCTAAAGTTAC
This sequence comes from Hoplias malabaricus, assembly GCF_029633855.1. Taxonomy (NCBI): domain Eukaryota; kingdom Metazoa; phylum Chordata; class Actinopteri; order Characiformes; family Erythrinidae; genus Hoplias; species Hoplias malabaricus. Next base: position 29,435,588 of record NC_089815.1, on the reverse strand, counting down.
TACATTACTAAATTTACTACACTACTGCAGCTACTACATTACTAAAGCTTCCACATTACTTTGGTTACTACGTTACTACAGCTACTACATTACTAAACCTACCACGTTACTTCAGTTACTACATTACTGCAGCTACAACGTTACCACAGCTACAACATTACTAAAGTTACAACATTACTACAGCTACAACATTACTAATGTTACTACATTATAAAATTGACTACAGCTACAACATTACTAAAGTTACTACATTACAAAATTTATTACAGCTACTACATTAGTACAGCTATAACATCACTACAGCTACAATATTACTATGTTACTACAGTTATTACATTACTACAGTTACTACATTACTACCGCTATTACATAACTACATTTATTACATTACTACAGCTACTACATTGCTAAAGCTACCACAATACTTCAGTTACTACATTACTGCAGCTACTACATTACTACAGCTGCAACATTACTAAATTTAGCACATTACTACAGCTATGACATTACTAAACTTACTACATTACTACAGCAATTGCATTACTACAGTTATCACATTGCTACAGGTATTACATCACAACATTACTGCAGCTGCTACATTACTACCGCTATTACATTGCTAAAGCTACCATATTACTTCAGTTACTACATTTCTACAGTTACTACATTGCTGCAGCCATTACATTGCTACATGACTACATTTATTACATTAATACATTACTGCAGCTACTAAATTACTAAAGTTACCACAGCTACAACATTACTAAAGTTACTACATCGCCACAGCTACAACATTACTACAGCTATAACATCACTACAGATACAATATTACTACGGTTACTACATTACTACAGCCATTACATTATTACAGTTACCACATTACTACAGCTATTGCATGACTACATTTATTGCATTACTACATTACTGTAGCTGCTACATTACTAAATTTGCTACATTACCACAGCTACCACATTACTTCAGTTACTACATTACCACAGCTTCAACATTGCTAAAGTTCCTACTTTACTACAGTTACTACAGCTACAACATTACTAAAATTACTACATTACTACAGCTACATCATTGCTAAAGTTACAGCTACCACATTACTACAGCCTTTACATTACTACAGTTACCACATTACTACAGCTATTGCATGTATTACATTACTACATTACTGCAGCTACTACATTACTAAAGTTACTACATTGCAACATTTACTACATTACTACAGCTGCAACATTACTAAAGTTACTACATTACAACATTTACTACAGCTACAACATTACTAAAGTGGCTACAGTACTACAGCTACAACATTACTAAAGTTACTACATCATCATAGCTACATTACTACAGTTACAACATTGTTAAAGTTACTACATTACTATAGTTACAATGTTACTGCAGCTCCTACATTAGTACTGCTACTACATTACTAAAGTTATTATATTACTAAATTTACCACATTACTGCAGCTACTGCATTACTACAACCACAACGTTACTACAGCTACAACATTACTAAAGTGGCTACATTACTACAGCTACAACATTGATAAAGTTACTACATTACTATAGTTACAACGTTACTGCAGCTCCTACATTAGTACTGCTACTACATTACTAAAGTTATTATATTACTAAATTTACCACATTACTGCAGCTACTACAATACTACAGCCACAACGTTACTACAGCTACAACATTACTAAAGTGGCTACATTACTACAGCTACATTACTAAAGTTACTACATCACCATAGCTACATTACTACAGCTACAACATTGTTAAAGTTACTACATTACTGTAGTTACAACATTACTGCAGCTCCTACATTAGTACTGCTACTACATTACTAAAGTTATTATATTACTAAATTTACCACATTACTACAGCTACTGCATTACTACATCTACAACATCACTACAGCTACAATATTACTACATTACTACAATTATTACATTACTACAGTTATCAAATCAAATTTATTTGTATAGCACTTTTTACAACTGATGTTGTCACAAAGCAGTTTCACAGAATTCCAGTAAGACAAAGATTTGACATGAAATGTAAAAAACCCTAGGTGAGCAAGCCAGGGGCGACAGTGGCAAGGAAAATCTCTCTCAGCTGAGGAAGAAACCTTGGGAGGAACCAAGGCTCACTAGGGGTGACCTATCCTCGTCTGGTCAATCTACTGGTAATAATAGTTAGGAGTCCGTGAGAACTTCAGTGTAGGGGCAGCTTCAAGGCACTTGGTGGTTGCTGGAGCATGGGCAGCTGGTCTGCTCGACAGTCATCCATCAATGTCCAGATGGACAGGTGGGCAGTCGTTTACTCGGAAAAAGGTAAAGGGATGGAATTAGTTTTGAACTGTTTTGTGTTTGTAAAGCAGAAAATGTGAACATTTACAGAGTGTGGCTAATGACTCTGGCAGATCTGACTATGACAGCTTTAACTAAAAGGAGAGAACCAGAAGGACACACAGATGCGGGAGCATCCTGAAACACTGGCATCCCTCCGCTCCACCATCAACAAACCTGAGTGATCGCGTGAAGTGGCTTGATGACAGAACCAGCGTCTCAGTTTACTATAATTCCCTGTGTCCATGGACCCCCCGGATCTACCACCTTTAGCTATGGGGGAGCATTATCTACCAAAAGATAAACTAAACAAATGAGTTTTTAGCCTAGATTTGAAGATTGCGACTATGTCTGAGTCCCGAACATTTTCTGGAAGATCATTCCAGAGTTGGGGGGCTATATAAGAAAAGGCTCTTCCCCCAGCTGAGGCCTTCTGAATTCTGGGAACAATTAAAAAAACAGGATTCTGTGATCTGAGTAAATGTGGAGGCTCATAATAGGAAAAAGTATCTAGAAGGCATTCAGGAGCGAGCCCATGTAGAGCTTTATACATTAGTAACAGAATTTTGTAATTGATGCGGAATTTTACAGGCAGCCAATGAAGTGATGATAGAACTGGACTGATATGTTCAAATTTTCTGGTTTTAGTGAGGACCCTAGCAGCAGCATTTTGAACTAGTTGAAGTTTTCTTAGATTTCTGCTGGTGCATCCTGACAGTAGTGCGTTATAGTAGTCAAGCCTTGAAGTAATAAAGGCATGTAATAATGTTTCTGCGTCCTGCAGGGATAAGGCATTTCTAATCTTAGCGATATTGCGAAGATGTAAAAAAGCTGTCCTAGTGATACTACCTATGTGTTGCTTAAATGATAAATCCGGGTCAATTATGACGCCAAGGTTTTTTGCTGCTGAACCAGGTTTAACTGGAAAGTCAGCAAGATTTAAAATTAAATCTGAAAATGTATTTCTTGCCACCTTTGGACCCAAAAGCAGGACCTCTGTTTTGTTGCTGTTTAGAAGGAGGAAGTTACGCAATATGCAGCCTTTTAAATCTTTAACACAGTCCTCTATTTTCTTTAATCTGTGTTTGTCATTGGGCTTGGCTGAAATATACAATTGCGTGTCATCTGTGTAACAGTGAAAGTTAATGTCATGGTTTCTTATAACTGTGCCTAGCGGTAACATTCATTCATTCATTCATTATCTGTAACCGCTTATCCAATTCAGGGTCACGGTGGGTCCAGAGCCTACCTGGAATCATTGGGCAAGGCGGGAATACACCCTGGAGGGGGTGCCAGTCCTTCACAGGGCAACACAGACACACACACACATTCATTCACACACTCACACCTATGGACACCTTTGAGTCGCCAATCCACCTGCAATGTGTGTTTTTTTGGACTGTGGGAGGAAACCAAAGCACCCGGAGGAAACCCACGCGGACACGGGGAGAACACACCAACTCCTCACAGACAGTCACCCGGAGCGGGAAACGAACCCACAACCTCCAGGTCCCTGGAGCTGTGTGACTGCGACACTACCTGCTGCGCCACTGTGCCGCCCTAGCGGTAACATGTATAATGTAAATAATAATGGTCCTAAAATGGAGCCTTGTGGAATTCCAAATCTTACTTTAGAATAATTTGAATTTAAATTGTTTACTTTTAGGAATTGATAACGTTCCATTAAGTAAGATTAAACCATAATAGAGCTGTTCCTGTAATTCCAGCCATGTTTTCTAACCTTTCTAGGAGAATATTGTGGTCTATTGTATCGAAGGCTGTGCTGAGGTCAAGAAGCACCAACAGGGACATGTGGCCTTGATCAGAGGCAAGAAGAAGATCATTTGTTATCTTGACCAGAGCTATCTCTGTACTATGATGTGGCCTGAATCCAGATTGGAATTTTTCATATATATGATTCTTATGTAGTTATGAACTAAGTTGTTGGGTCACAGCTTTTTCTAAGATCTTGGCTAGAAATGGCAGATTAGAAATAGGCCTGTAATTAGACAGTGTACTAGCATCAAGATTTGGTTTCTCGATCATAGGTTTAATAACTGCTAGTTTAAAAGCTTTGGGTACATGGCCCAGGCTAAGGGATGTGTTTACTATAGTTAAAAGAGGATTGATTATAGCTGCTAGTACTTCTTTGAGTAATTTTGTGGGAAGTGTGCAAGTTGTACAGTTTGCGGAGGTGATAACTTTCTCTAGTTCTAACTGTGGGAGTGGGTAAAAGGTTTCAAGTCTTTCTTTTACAATTACATTATGTTTTATATCAGTCACATTTGGTGGCAGCCAGGTCAGATTTAATACTGTAGCTTAAGTCTTTGTCTAATATTGTCAATTTTATTATTAAAAAAAGAGTTGCTGGAATTAATTGTTCAGAACCTGCTTGATTTTTGTAGTTCTGGAAAACACACTAAACAGTATTCTAGGATTATTTTTATTATTGGAGATCAGCGAGACCAGATATGCTGAGCGAGCTTTAGTCAGGGCATTTCTATACCATATAAGGCTGTCCTTCCAGGCAGAGTGGAACACTTCCAGCTCGGTTGATCGCCTAGTTTCTGTGATGTTTGTTTTAAAGTATGGGTTTTATTATTATACCACAGGGCGAGCTTTTTCTGTGTTATACTTTTTCTTTTAAGTGGTGCTACATTTTCTAAAGTAGATCGACAGGTATTTTCTAAGTAGTCAGTTAGGACGTCTAGCTCCATTGGGCCTGATGGACTGGGAACTGGTGTTGATAGTTCTGGGAGGTTTTCTATAAATTGTAGGGCGGGAGATGGTTTTATTATACGATTTGTAGAATAGCGAATGAATATTCATTTGGTCTAACCCACGTTTCCGTGAGACAGAAAACATTGAATTTATGATCACTTATGATATCATTTACGATGACTGCTTTTGAGTTTAGTGATCTTATGTTGAGTAACCCAAATTTTAGTTCTGACGTGTTGCTGCTATCATATGTGTATGATTTAATATTGATTAGGTTGCTGAAACAGGCTGATTTTATTTTTCTACTTTTACATTTAATTCGGGGGAAAGACACAGTCTCAATACAGGTGAACCTAGGTGATGTCTCAAGGCAGTTCGCAGACGGTCGGTTTAGCCTGTCTGTCTGCGGCCTGGTCCCGGCTCTGGATTGTCAGCAGCTGTCTACACTACTCTGCTGACTTACTAAAAGACTATGTGCTATGCTGCAAGAAACTAAGGCAGCACTCTCCCGCGTGGGGTGGATACCATCCCTACCTATAAGACCAGGCTTGCCTTTGAAACTGTAGTGGAGGTTGGAGCCAGATCAAGAAATGAAAAGTTAAAACTCTGACTCTCCATTCTCTTTTATATAAAAGGAGAAAACGGGATCTGCATTCCACAGAGTGTGCATGCTGAAAGACTACGCACCCCCACCCACACACACACAAACTCATGCACACACCTATATCTGATAGCCAGAAGGCTAAGCAGAACACTTTTCAGTGACACCCAGGATGACACTGAGTGGTCCTCTTCAAACTGTATGATGACCAGATGACTAATAAACCAAAAGATCACTCACCAGAGCCTTGGGAACATGAAAATAAACTCACCCAGGGGGAAGACCCCTGGTCCCCCCGAGCATTTTTATCACCCTCAGCGTCGGACTGTCGAACAGCTATCTTATCACAAAATCAGCAGATCAGTTTTAAAACTGGGTCGCTCCCAGCGTTAATAACGAATCGCGCGCTAGGTGATTGGAGGTTACTGAGAACAGAGAAACAGAGAAAACGTGAACCGAACGGCATGAAAAATACGGCCTGTGTGTTCTGTGTGTAGAGCGGTCTGCGCTCTTCAGCTCCTTCCTTGCCGACTGAACGCAAATTCAGGAAACGAATGACCCCTTTCAAGGGGCAGAGCTAAAACTAAGGAGGGAAATTCAAAACGCCCCCAAAACAGAGGAAGCCTAATTCCCTCTTGTGGTTAAAGTGCATGATTACAGGGAGATCACTTCATAACTAGCACCTATTGAAGAGTATTCTCCTGTGCTCCTCCTTGTGGTCAAGTGTGGTGTTACTCTTGACAGTTGATTCCCATACACCCTCTAGTGGTTGGGAGGTTTTCCGCTGAGGCAACCTGAAGTGTTTGTCAGCCCTCTGGTGCTTAAAAGCTGTCATTACAAATGAAATCCTTTTAATGTATCTTAGTGTTTGAAATCTGTGTTCCTATTTTAGATTATTTTTGTGAATATTTTTTATTTTTTAATAATTCTTTAATTTGAAAAAAATATTTTTGTTTATCTCCTCCTTGGATCACCACCTTAACGTGGTGGAGGGGTTTGCGTGCCTGCGTGAGCCTAGGAGCTATGTTGTCGGGGGCAATAGCCCCTGGTAGGGTCTCCCAAGGCAAATTGGTCCTAGGTGATGGGCCAGACAAAGAGTGATCCATAAAGACACAGATGAAAAAGACAACGAGGACACAGCCTCCCTTGCCCGGAGCAGGGTTACCGGGGCCTCACCCTGGAGCCAGGCCTGGGGGAGGGGCTCCTTGGCGAGCGCCTGTTGGCCGGACTTTCACCTATGGAGTCCGGCCGGGCTTAGCCCGAAGGGGATACATGGGTCCACTCTCCCATGGGCCCACCACCTGTGGGAGAGGTAGTAATCCGGGTCTGGTGCATTGTGGATCGGGTGGTGGTCGGGGTCGGGGGCCCTGGCGTTCCGATCCTCGGTTACTGAAACTGGCTTTTGGAACATGGAACGTAACCTCTCTGGTGGGAAAAGAGCCTGAGCTGGTGCGCGAGGTTGAGAGGTACCGACTAGATATAGTTGGGCTCACCTCGACACACAGTATGGGCTCTGGAACCAATCTCCTCGAGAGGGGCTGGATGCTCTTTCACTCTGGAGTTGCCCAGGGTGAGAGACGTAAGGCAGGTGTGGGCTTACTCATAGCCCCCCGGCTTAGCGCCTGTACGTTGGGGTTTACCCCAGTGAACGAGAGGGTAATTTCCCTGCGCCTTCGGGTTGGGGAAAGGGCTCTGACTGTTGTTTGTGCTTATGCACCGAACAGCAGTTCAGAGTACCATGCCTTCTTGGGGACCCTAGAGGGAGTGCTGGAGAACACTCATTCTGGGGATTCCATTGTTCTGCTGGGGGACTTCAACGCTCACGTGGGTAATGACAGTGAGACCTGGAGGGGCGTGATTGGGAGGAACGGCCCCGCTGATCTGAACCCGAGTGGTGTTCAGTTATTGGATTTCTGTGCTCGTCACAGTTTGTCCATTACGAACACCATGTTCGAACATAAGGGTGTCCACAAGTACACCTGGCATCAGGACACCCTAGGCCGCATTTCGATGATCGATTTTATAGTCGTATCATCTGACCTGTGGCCATATGTTCTGGACACTCGGGTGAAGAGAGGCGCTGAGCTGTCAACTGATCACCACCTTGTGGTGTGTTGGATCAGATGGCGGGGGAGGATGCCGGACAGACCTGGCAGGCCCAAACGTGTGTTGAGGGTTTGCTGGGAACGTTTGGCAGAGGAAGCTGTCAGAAAGATCTTCAACTCCCACATCCGGCAGAGCTTCGACTGCATCCCGGGGGAGGCTGGTGACATTGAGTCCGAGTGGGCCATGTTCCGGACCTCCATTGTTGAGGCGGCTGAACAGAGCTGTGGCTGCAAGGTTGTCGGTGCCTGTCGGGGTGGCAATCCCCACACTCGGTGGTGGACACCCCGGGTGAGGGAGGCTGTCAAGCTGAAGAAGGAGTCCTATCGAGCATGGTTGGCTCAGGGGACTCCGGAGGCAGCCGACAGGTACCGAGGAGCCAAGCGGCTCGCAGCCTCGGCAGTCGCTAAGGCAAAAACTCGGGTGTGGGAGGAGTTCGGTGAGAACATGGAAAAAGACTTTCGGTCGGCTCCGAGAAGTTTCTGGCAAACCGTCAGGCGACTCAGGAGGGGAAAGCAGTTTTCCACCAACACTGTATATGGTGGGGGCGGGGACCTGTTGACCTCGACTGGGGACGTCACCAGACGGTGGAAGGAATACTTCGAGGATCTTCTCAATCCCACCAGCACGTCTTCCGCAGAGGAAGCAGAGCTTGGGGACCCCGGGGGGGGGGCTCGCCTATCACTGGGGCTGAAGTGGCCAAGGTGGTAGGGAAACTCCTTGGCGGTAGGGCCCCGGGGGTGGATGAGGTTCACCCCGGGTTCCTCAAGGCTCTGGATGTTGTGGGGCTGTCCTGGTTGACACGTCTTTGCAACATCGCGTGGACATCGGGGGCAGTGCCTCTGGACTGGCAGACTGGGGTGGTGGTTCCCCTTTTTAAAAAGGGGGATCGGAGGGTGTGTTCCAACTATAGGGGGATCACACTCCTCAGCCTCCCCGGTAAGGTCTATGCGGGGGTACTGGAGAAGAGAGTCCGACCGATAGTTGAACCTCGGATCCAGGAGGAACAATGCGGATTCCGCCCCGGTCGTGGAACACAGGACCAGCTCTTTACCCTCGCTAGGATCCTGGAGGGTGCATGGGAGTTTGCTCAACCAGTCTACATGTGTTTTGTGGATCTGGAGAAGGCATTCGACCGTGTCCCTCGGGGTATTCTGTGGGGGGTGCTCAGGGAGTATGGGGTACTGGGATCTTTGTTACGAGCTATCCAGTCCCTGTACAAACAGAGCAGGAGTCTGGTTCGTATGGCTGGCAGTAAGTCCGACTGGTTTCCAGCCCATTGTCACCGGTTCTGTTCACAATTTTTATGGACAGAATTTCTCGGCGTAGCCAAGTGGCGGAGGGTGTCCGGTTTAGTGGTCTCAGGATCCCATGTCTGCTTTTTGCAGAAGATGTGGTCTTGTTGGCTTCATCGAGCCGGGACCTCCAGCTCTTGCTGGACAAGTTTGCAGCAGAGTGTGAAGCAGTAGGGATGAGGATCAGTACCTCCAAGTCCGAGTCCATGGTACTCAGTCGGAAAAGGGTGGAGTGCTCTCTCCAGGTTGGAAGTGAGATCCTGCCTCAAGTGGAGGAGTTTAAATACCTCGGGGTCTTGTTCACGAGTGAGGGAAAGATGGAGCGTGAGATTGACAGGCGGATCGGTGCAGCGTCAGCAGTAATGCGGGCTCTGTACCGGTCCGTTGTGGTGAAGAAAGAGCTGAGCAGAAAAGCAAAGCTCTCGATTTACCGGTCAATCTACGTCCCAACCCTCACCTATGGTCACGAGCTTTGGGTAGTGACCGAAAGAACGAGATCGCGGGTACAAGCGGCTGAAATGAGTTTTCTCCGCAGGATGTCTGGACTCTCCCTTAGAGACAGGGTTAGGAGCTCGGACATCCGGGAGAGACTCGGAGTGGAGCCGCTGCTCCTCCACGTCGAGAGGAGCCAGTTGAGGTGGTTCGGGCATCTGGTTCGGATGCCTCCTGGACGCCTTCCTGGAGAGGTGTTCCGGGCATGTCCAACGGGGAGGAGGCCCCGGGGCAGACCAAGAACACGCTGGAGAGACTATATGTCTCGACTGGCCTGGGAACGCCTCGGTATACCCCCGGAGGAGCTGGCGTCGGTGGCTGGGGAGAGGGAGGTCTGGGTTTCTTTGCTCCGACTGCTTCCCCCACGACCCGGACCCGGATAAGCGGTAGATAATGGATGGATGGATTTTTGTTTATTTGATATTTTTACTCTTTAATTTCAGAAATTTTTAATAATTCTTTAATTATTGAAAAAAAAAACTTGTTCTTATCCTTTTCTGCTCACTTGCGTATAGCAACTTCCCCTCCACACTCTACTACTAACAGTCTTCCTTTAGAGATCCACAAGTGAACTCAAACACCATACAGGCTAGCATTTATTCTTAAGGTACTCGGTACAGGTGAATTTAATTCAGGTTCATTTAAAAGGGATTAACGGGATTAATCCTAATTAAATAGAATTAAGGTACAACTCACAGTAAGCTAGCACACAGCTAACATGGCAGAAGGGACTTCTCCCCCGGAAGTATATCAAGATAGCTTGTGGGATGAGGCATTCTCTGTCATGACCAGCCTCATGTCGTTACCACGACATATTAATCTTATATCTAGTCTAAACTATAATACTTAAAATAATAACTTCAAATAAATGTTTCTAGTTCTTTTTAAAAATACTTGAGAGATGAAGACGACTTCTTGGAAGATCAGCAGGCTCTTTATTTTCTTAAAGCATTGGAGAGCAGTCTCAGAAGCCTCCTGCAGACTCACTCACAATGACATACTGGAAACCACAGTTTACATACACTTTTTGGGGTGAGGTCATCTCGCCCCTCCCATTTTTTAAATTAGGTTGTATTACCCTTGTGGTACCCTTGTCTCCTTAAGGATGCAGTATATCATAGGAGTCCAACTAAGAAGGTATCCTTATCTTCTAAAGATGTCATATATCACACCGTACCAGATAGTCCCATGCTACACCATTCTCCTTTTTTTCTACAGAGTTCAGGCCTGAGTTATAAACTCAAGTACCTTTGACCATTCTAATATCTTTCCATAAAACTTGTTTAAAATAATTCCCATGTCTTTATATCATTTGTTTATTACAATCACATGTTTTCTATATTATTTGTTTATTGCAGTCACATGTCTGTACATTTTTCCTCTGGGGAAATGTCCCATGCCTGATCTATGAATAAGTGAATTCTCCATCACTCACCAGTGATGTGATGCCTGGACTCGCAGAAACAGTGCAGAAAGACTCACAGGTCAGTCGTGACCACATGGTGGCCAAGTGGGTAGATAACCACTTAACAGACATACTCAAGGGCAAGTCCCTAACTGAGGCATTAGGTCGAATAGTCATTCTCGCTGTAGCACAGCTCAGGGCCAGTGAACATGAACTTGATGTGTCACGGCAACAGCGGGCAATGGTGGAGTCAGAATTAAGTCAGCTTAAGCACAAAATGGCTGAAGGGAACACACTGCCCCAGGTCACTCCTAATGTGCCACCTAGTGCCGCTACCAAAAGACAGGACCAGCAGGAAGACAGTGAGGATCAGGAACCAGACTCAGGGACCATAACCTTTAGAGCTGCTGTAGCACCTCCTCTGGTATCAACAGGTATTTTGCATGCCCCTGTGTCTCCTGTCAGCCGTCCATTGCAACACCCTGCTAGACCCAGAGCACTGCAACCAAGTGCCTGACCCCTTAGCCTCTACACTCTCCTGGTCCCTCATACAAGGACCTGGACAAAATCACACGCAGTATAACCCGCTTTGATCCCAAACCAGTTGGTTCTAATGATATCTTTTCTTACCTGAAAGATATTGATTACTACCTACAACGTTTCCTCGGAATCACAGTAGATGACAAACTATATGTGATTAAACTGACCTCCAGCCGAGACATCAGTAACTTCATTGAATGTCAGCCAGACTATGTGAAGGCACGATATGATGTGCTTTGCCAAGCATTGGAGGAAGAATTTTCCAATTACCTGTCACAGACAGGACTGGCCGCTGCTTTGAGTGTAAAACAGCAATGCCAGGAATCCCCTCAGCAGTATTAAAACAGACTCAGACAGGCATATTTTGAACCTAGAAATGACTCCGGAATGGAGGAAGAGTTCAATTTTAAATCATTATTTATGCAAAACCTCCATCCCCACACTAGCCATCAGCTGGGAGTCTCAGCTTGCCCTTGCACCCTGTGTAGCAGACAGTTGCGTGACTTAGCTCTCAGAGGTTTCCTGAAATCACAACAAAGAACAAACAAACGGTCTGAAATACCACAGGTCTTAAATGTCGACTCCAACTCTCCACCTTTAGAGTTGGAGGGTGCTACCCAGGCCGATCCACAAAGATCCACCTGGGACCCTTCACCAACTCCTTGGTCCAGTGAGGGCCCAAAATCTCCTCCGCCCTCACACCACTACAAACACTACCCTCCTCACAGGCCAGACAGAAATCGCCGCAAAGATTTCTGGAACCCTTGGGACTGAGCTGGGTATGGTTGTGACTATTACCCTGCCGGAAAACCAGCATATCCCCATAAGGGATATGAGCGAACCGCTCATAACCAGCCTTCTGATTCTAATTAAAAAAAGAAGGAAAAATACTTGTATCAAAATAAAGAAAATCACACCAAAGACAAGTTTAAAGGCAAGAAATTTAACTCTAAGGAATTAGAGGACATCCGCCGAATGCTTGCTTTCTATCACCTCTGTGCAATCTGACCTAGAGCCATCCTCTAGCACCTCAGAAATGGTAGAGAGTTATGTAGGAGAGGTGAAAAGTGAAGCTCCGTCTTCTAGTGTACAGTGCAATCTCCTTGTGACCCAGACAAGCGCTGAGGACCAAATGGTACAGGGGGGTGACTCACAAACACCCTCCAGTGTTGTCTTGGTTGTTCAGCTAGACGGAAAGGAAGGTTTAACACCACATGACCATTCGGTCATTGAAGGTGACACACCTGTCCAACAATTCATGGGACACTTAACTGAAAAAGGAGATGCACACAAGTTCTTTTTGTCCACCATTGTGGAGGGAAGGCTAGTACATGAAGCCCTGCTGGACACTGCATCAGATGTCACCCTAATGTCTTCCACCTTGTTCCACCAGGTTTGAGCCATTGGGCGGCATGAAAATCGTGAGGTACAGCTCCAAAACTGTTCTCTTGAAATGCAGCTGTACTCACATGCAGGCTTCATGATCCAATCTATGGCACTAATACCCTTAGCCATCTGACCAATGACTTTAGTGCATCCAGTTCATGTGTCTCCTCTTGAAACAATTCCCTTCCTCATCGGCAAAGATCTCCTTAATCGATTCAAACCACTGATTGATTTCAAAAGGTCAAAAATCTGGGCACAAGTGCGTGAGCCTTTGCCCATCTGCACCCCACACCACCAGAAGGCTCAGTGTTGCCGCCTTGAAATCCGGTCTGAACCAATAGGAGATCCACCAAGTCAGATCCCTCACTTTGAGGAGGAGGAAACTGAGCCCATGGTGGCCACACCAGAGACCACAGTCTCTTCTTGGCCCCATAATGCCATGTTAGAACAGCGGAGCACATTTCTGTGCACTTTCACTAAGCCTTCCACAACAGACACTCCCGGCCTTCCCATCGTGAACAGCCTCACAATGCAGGACCATCATGTTGACAATGCCGTTCTGGCTCTGTGGACTGATACATCCGCCATACACTCTTTGAGACCCTGTGCCTCACTCAACCAAATATTCCTTTGGTGAGCAGTCCTTGTCGCTTTCCTCCCGACCCAACATCAAAAGTAATGTCACCCACTGATGGAATTTGTGCTCTAACCACCCAGTGGAACAAAAGGGTACTCACCCATTACTTCTTGGTCATCCCTAACTTGCCACATGACACTTACATTGGAAGTGACTTCTTGGTGCGCCTTGATGTATACGAAGACACCCACAATAATGTGCAGTGGTCCTTGACTGACGTTTCGACAGAAACCTGGTCCTCAGATCCCAGCAACCTAGCCTCAGGACAAACTATTCCTGAGGTATGTCAGGTTACTAACCAAGGTTCCCTTGTGGTACCCGCGAACACCACAAATGTACCCATCCGCTTGGTCATGCGGCCGGGCCAACACTTAGGCCACACTCATGTGCTTTTCCAACCGTCACCTCAGTTCTTTGAACTAGGTCTCACCTTAGAACCACCTTTGGTGGAAACACGAGCAAGGTCCACCTACCTGTTCGTATGAAAATGAAACCACTCAACCCTTGACTATTCCTCATTCATCTCCTTTGGTTTGGTTGGTCAGTATGAAATTCCATGACTTTGAGTTGCGAATCCCTATTATAGGACCAATTCCTGAATCCCTGCTTCTTGATCACCCAGAACCAAAGGTGAATTTAGGTTTCAAGTTGAACAAGTTCTAAAGGAGGCTGATGCACTCTAAAGTGAAGAAGAATGTGAGAAACTCAGTGAAGTGCTTCTTAAATACCAAAAATCTTTTGCCAAAGATTCAACGGACTGTGGTCTCACTGACATTCACTCAGTGTGCATTCCCACTCGTCCATTAGCACCACCCACATTTGTCCGCTAATACAAAATCCCGTTGGCATCCTATAGACTGGTACAAGAAATCATTGATGACTTGCTGGAAAAGGGCATAATTCAACCCTGCAACAGCATGTACTCTGCACCATTATGGCCTGTCATAAAACCCAATGGTAAATGGCGCCTGACCATTGATTATCGAAAACTAAATCAACAGGTTCCATTGTCTCTGTGGCCGATGACACAATTAGAGCAAGAACTTCCCTCAGTCCAAAACACTAAATACTTTTCCACCATTGATGTAGCCTCTGGATTCTGGACCATCCCGGTGCAAGTAGAAGACCAACACAAGCTAGCGTTCACCTTCGCGAACCAACAGTATACATTCACTCGGTACCACTTTGGGTACACCAACTCTTCAGCTGAGTTCAACATTTTCTTGAACAGAGCATGCCCTGATGCCTGCGAGTGAGGCACCCTCATATATGTGGATGACATACTCATGCGTAACCAGTCCCTACAGGCACACATTGACGAGATTGATCATGTTCTTGACCAGCTCACAACAGCAGATGCGAAAATATCACTCTCCAAATGTCAGTGGTGCAGAAACAAGGTGAATTACATCGGTCTGCTCGTAAGCACTGATGGCGTTGAACCACAAGTGAGTCGAGTGCAAAGGGTAACAGACCTCACAGCACCAACCAATCTTAAGGAACTCCGTAGTTTCTTAGGAGTATGCAACTACTCACGGCAGTTCATCAAAACTATGCGGACCTAGCCCGTCCACTTTATGACCTACTAAAAAAGGATATTCCATTCACCTGGGGTGAAGCCCAGGAACACGCCATGTAGGCACTGAAATCGAAACTGTGCACGGCCCCATGCCTTGCCTACCCTGACAGTAGCAAAGAATTCTACCTAGAAGTGGGATTCTCTGACCACTTGCTCAGCTCCGGTCTGTATCAATTATATGACAAAGACAAACATGTCATAGCCTATGCTAGTAAAACTATGCTGGCTGCTGAACACAAATATAGTGACTGCGAAAAAGCACTACTAGCTGCAAAGCTTTGACTTGGAGGTATGTTACGCACAAAACTACAAGAGCCCTCTAGGCACAGGCCTTGTCTCCTGCAGGCGAAGACATTCCTTCTCAAGTGGAACACATGCAAATACCTTGTCACTGCATACGTAGATGGTTGTTCATTCCGCTGAGAACACACACTAATAGAAGGTGTGGGTATTGTCGGAATAAACGGGTGGCCTCACGAACCCCTAATGTTCAAATTGGGTGCTCAGTCCTCCCAATATGCTAAAATAGCAGAAATCCTCATCACAATTCAGTCTGCGGTCCAGAAAAGTATAAAAATGTTGGTGATCTGCACAGACTCCAACTTTGCGCGCCTAAGCTTCACATGCCATTTGAAACTGTGGAAAACCAACAACTACACCACATCAAACATAAAGCCAGTCAAACACAAAGAGCTTTTTGTGGCATGTAAACACTTGGTAGACACACATGACCTGCAGATCTACTGGAAGAAAGTAAGGGGCCACTCCCAAATCCCGGGAGAATACAAAGAATTCAATGACCAGGCAGATAGCTTAGCCAAACAAGGGGCCCGTGAAGGCACATCTTGGACATTCGATCCCTCCCTTTATCCAAACCCACCCGACATCGATGTCCTAGCTATTACATGGCCTTGAACAGTAGCAGCAGCATCACCTGACAATGCTAAAAGTACCATTGGGTACTGGGATGTCAAGCTACCCCTTGTACTGATGGCCATACGTGCGACACCACATGATGCGGTCGGGGTCTCATCCTTTGAGTTGATGACAGGGAGACAGATGACTCTGCCTCTACATCTGTTATATCAGCCAGGTGAAGCTAGCATAGCAGTAGCCTACACCACTCATCAGTATATGGAGGATCTGCAGAAACACCTCAAAGCCACTTTCGCATTTGCCCAGCAGAAACTGGAAAAAAGTGCAGAAGGTCGCAAAGTGTACATTGATCACAAGGCATCCCATAACAAACTCCAAACAGGGGACAAGGCATGGTACTACATTTTTGTCCAACCTGTTGGAAGGTCACAAAAAACGGGGGGAATCTGGCCCGCAAATTCCTACCCCGATGGTCCGGTCCCTATGAGATCACTGACAAACTGTCCCCCATTGTGTACCAGATCAAAATCAACAAACGTCAGGGCACTGCTGAGCTCAAGTGGGTCCACCGCAACCAAATCAGGCCACACAAAACCCTCGTGGGACTTGTAGGGGACACTAACGTTTGTGTTAGGTCATAAACAATAAAACCAAAGGCAAGAAGGGTGTTGGTTAACAAACAACTACAGCCTTCTACTCACACCTTAGTTCTTCTATCTCTTTTCCCCTCTTCCTCTCACTCTTCAGCAGGCAACAAGCTTCTAACCAGACTGAGGACACTCAGGGTGCAAGATCCTAGTCCCTCATTGTCAATTATTGTAGAGTGTTTATCCTAGACATAAAACTTTTAGCAAAAGTGGGGTATAGTGGTCATTTTTTTTAAAGGCGACTCGCCGCAAGTACCCTAAATCTAATCATGAGCATTTCTCCCGGTAGAATGGCCCCGCTGCTCATACTCCTGATCGTCGGCTCCCTAGGAACCGTCGTGCTCCCTGAAGTGATTGAACCAGGTCGCTTTGAACAAAATGCTCCAGACGGTTAAATGGTACAACTTGACCTTGCCTACATCCAGCTTGTGAATATGCTATTGTCTGATATGCTACAAGAAATCAGCTCCTCTGTGGATAGCCTAGCCAAGGGGAGGATTCCTCCCTATCTGGTGCCTCTATCCTTAGTACAGGAGATTCTGTCTACAGCAACTCGAGAAGTAGTCATAGATCTCCAGGCCCACCTAGCCTATACCTTAGGTAGTGCCATCCCAATTTATGTCAGTCCTCAAGACAGAGAATTAGCAATCATCATTAACCTTCCCATAATGGTGCCTGAAAACACCTACTGTTTGAAAGATGTTGTTAACGTTGGTTTCTGGCAAGATTCTGCCTATGTTCATGTAAAGACAACACCTCTTGTAGCATACAAAGATGACAACCCTGATCTATGCTTGGTGCCTAACTTGCTTATATGCACACTCACCAAAGACATCCACTACTTGTGTCCTAGCAAACCTTTTATTTGTGACAGCGCAAATGGCATTTGTGGCCTTAAGCCTATGATGAGTAATACTCAGTGCCTGGTGGTCGTCACACCTTGCCATTTGGTAACCAGTACCCAAGCTGAGATTGTTGGAAACCGTTGGTTGGTTAACACCCCCTTTAGAGAGGCCCTACTAACCTATGATCAACATGACACCTCAGAAAGGGTACCCCTTCCTAGCCAGACTTTCTGGGTAGACGTCCCCATAAACGCAATCCTACTTGTAGGAGACCTGGCCCTGTATCACCTGAACCCTGACCAATATGAGATCGATATAGAAATTTCAGATTTCTTCTCCAAGCACACCATCGAGCTAGATATTAAAACACTAACTCGCCTATTATTTGAAATAATACAGTGTGTGGAGTCTATTCCTGAGAGTCTGAAAATCCTGAAAACTCACTCCTAGCGTTGACAGTATTTCAATCTCTGATAAATTATTAATATTGTTGTCATCTAAATTCAGTAATAATAATAATAATAATAATAATAAGTGATAATCACCATTAAACATAACTAACTCATTTACTGTTACTACACTACAAAACGTAACCAATTGTCTATAAAGCCCACTTGATTTTCGGAACACCACTTGGGCATTCAGCAGTTTAATGCCGAAAGTCTGCCCATAGGTTTCAGCACCGCGCCACATTGGGATGGGACCAGAGCAGATTATGGCATCAGACATTGTCTGGGCCAGTTTAATCACCTCTGTAATATTACCCTTAGTTACCTCAGACTGCCACAGATGAATATCATTGGCCCCTACATGAATGAATATCCTCAAATATCTCCTATCAGCTAACTAATGTCCACTAATGTCCGGCACTCTGGCTCCAGATAAACAGCTAACTGTTACTGCCAGCGCCCCTAAAGGATTAGCTAATTTCACATGTCTAACAATAGAGTCTCCTATAACCAGAGCACTCTTAACAGGCTCCTCAGCGGGTGCTTCGCTGAGCGGGGCAAACCTGTTTGACACGTGAATCATGTCAGCTAGCTTTGGCCTCAACGTTAGCATCAGCCTTAGCTTTCCGGCTATGTCGCCGAGATGTCACCCATTCACCCCGCTGTGAAGGCTCTAACGCCGGAGTCGAGGGGGTGCTAACTCTCCCTAAGGCAGTTACTACATTACTACAGCTACAACATTACTACAGTTAATACATTACTACAGCTACTACATTACCACATTTACTACATTACTACAGTTTTTATATTACTACAACTATTACATGACTACAGTTACTACATTAATACAACTATTACATTACTATAGTTAGTACATTCCTACAGGTACTACATTACTACAGCTACTAAATTACTACAGCTATTACATTCTTCATTACTACAGTTACTAAATTACTACTGCTACAACATTACTACAGTCAATACATTAGTACAGATACTATATTACTTCAGCTACTACATTACTACATTACTACAGCTATTACATTTCTATGGTTACTACAGTTGCTACATTACTACAGCTATTACATTGCTACAGTTACTACATTACTCCAGCTACATTACTACATTGCTACAGTTACTACATTTCTACAGCTACTTCATTACCATATTACTACAGCTACTACATTACTGCAGTTACTACATTCTACATTACTACAGCTACCATATTACTACAGTTACTACATTACTACAGCTTCAACATTACTACAGCTACTATATTACTACAGTTACTACTTTACTACATCTACTATATTACTACAGTTACCACATTACTACAGTTACCACATTACTACATTACCACTGTTACCACATTACCACTGTTACTACATCACTACAGTTACTACATTATAAAAGTTACTACAGTTACTACATTAGTGTGTGGTGTGTGTGTGTGCGGTGTCCTTGGTTCCAGTGAGAATTTCTCAGAGCTGAGTTTCATTTTTCCAGAAGAACAGAGTTTCAGTTTCATTTCAGAGAGAGAGAGAGAGAGAGATGGAACAGTGGGACGAAGTGTTTCAGAGCCGGTTCTCAGGGCTGGTTGAAGATCAGTGGACTCTGGTGCTGGACGACTCCATCGAGCCGAGCAGAACACGTCCAGGATGGTTCCAGTACATCAGAACATCATTTGCTCAGTAAGAACTATGCAGCTCTGCAGCTTTAACTCTTAGTGTTTATTAACTCTTTAGTGTTCTTTGGGTTCTAAACATAGGCAAAGGTTACATTCAGAGAACAGGTTACATTCAAAAGAACCAGAAAACTATGAGAATGCTTTAAAGGTCAAATGCTCTTTTCCATGAAGAAGCTGTGCACTCTCAGGATTAAAAGGTACAGTACAGGTACATTACTGTCGTAAAGCTACAAACAGTGTAGTGTATCTTTAAAGGTACAGCAGTGGTGTTAGAATCCAGGTTCATTACAATCTCTTCTCCAGAAGGAGAGGGGGATCTCTGTAATCTTTCATTATACAACCGTGGAGAATAAAAGAACACAAAAAAGTCGTGGAGATGAAACAAGGCGAATGACATCAACACAACTTTAACATCCACAGATAATATAGAGTAAGGCACAGTTATGTTCTTAATTAAAGGTACAGTATGTGTATCCTCAAAGGTACTACCACAGTGAGAGTTTAAGAGTTCAGAGAACACAGTTCCAACTTTCCAAACTCCCGTGCTGTGTGTGTCTATGTGTGTGTTTCTATGTGTGTGTGTGCGTATGTGGGTGTGTTTGTGTGTGTGTGCGTATGTGGGTGTGTTTGTGTGTGTGTGTGTGTATGTGGGTGTGTTTGTGTGTGTGTGTGTGTGTGGTGGGGAGGAGTGGTGGTTGTGCGTGCTTTTATACATTGTTGTCATAATTTTCTGTGTTCTAAAGGTTCCGCTGTTCTCTGTGTCGTCGCTCATGGCCATCGAAACGAGTTCAGGTTCTCTTCCATTTCTATCTCGACTCATCCCTCCATCGTGGAACCGTTAAACTGAGGCGCTTCAGACAGAAGTGTCGGAGATGTACCGCAGCAAAGATGGAGGAGCCACGGTTCTCCCCGGAGAATGTGGACATCATGCTGGAGAAACTGCTGGAGAAAGTCAGGATCCGGTTCTATGGAGAAAATCCACCAGAGTCCAACAGACCCTTTAGATTTAATGGAAGAGTGGAGGGACCTCATGAGACTCAGCACTGTGAGGCTTGTCAGAGGGGCTACTGCTCACAGAACACACAATAAACACACACACACACACACACACACACACACATGGTGAGGTTTGGACTGTGAGGTGGTGGTGATTTCTGATTTTTTTTTTTTTATGTTAATTTAAACTCAATAAACAAAACATCAAACAAAAATCATCTGGATCAATGTTCTACTTCTACAGCGTCACCTGAATCCACACTGCACACCTGAGGGTAAAACATGCACACCCACACCCACACACACACACACACACACACACACACACACAAACACAGACACACACACACACACACACACACATAGACACAGACATACACACACACTGAACACAAACTGAAATTCAAGCAAAGTGTAGTGTTTTTTTTTACACGCAAGATCTGTTTCTGTTACAACGGGCATCACTACGTCCAGACAGCGGTCAGTGACTGACCCTAGAACAGTTACAGATCTCACACCACTGCATCCAGACAGCGGTCAGTGACTGACCCTAGAACAGTTACAGATCTCACACCACCGCATCCAGACATCTGTCAGTGACTGACCCCAGAACAGTTACAGCTCACACACCACCGCATCCAGACAGCGATCAGTGACTGACCCCAGAACAGTTACAGCTCACACACCACCGCATCCAGACAGCGATCAGTGACTGACCCCAGAACAGTTACAGCTCACACACCACCACATCCAGACAGCGGTCAGTGACTGACCCCAGAACAGTTACAGCTCACACACCACCACATCCAGACAGCGATCAGTGACTGACCCCAGAACAGTTACAGCTCACACACCACCACATCCAGACATCGGTCAGTGACTGACCCCAGAACAGTTACAGCTCACACACCACCACATCCAGACATCGGTCAGTGACTGACCCCAGAACAGTTACAGCTCACACACCACCACATCTAGACAGCGGTCAGTGATTGCCCAGAACTCCACACACTCCGGAACAACAGAACCCCACACAGAACCCTCCACACACTCCAGAAAACAGAACCCCACCCAGAATCCTCCACACACTCCGGAACAACAGAACCCCACCCAGAATCCTCCACACTGTAAAACCATGACAGTAAATGACTGCAAACTCTAAAAAGGTTGAAAACAGTTTGTGTAACAGTCAAATACCGTAAATACTTGTATCAGCCAAAATACAATTTTTTACATCTCTTTACTGTAAAATATACATTATTTCACTGTTAAACACACAAACCATTAGGGGGCGGTACAAGTGTCCAAGGACTGGGAGGAGCTGAGACTCATTAGGGAGCTCCCAGCATGCTTTTCTTCTCAATTTTTTCTGTGATTTTCAGACTTTCTTTGTTTTTTTTCTGTCTTTGAGACTTACTGATTTTGGGTGGCATCGGGGTGATCACTGTGTGTGTTTGTGTTTCTGTGCATATTACGTCAAGATGGGTGTTCGTCAGGAAAGTTCACTATCAGCCTGTGTTCCGCGTGTGGCGCCCAGATACCGAACATTTATTTAGTCCTTTCAGCAATATCTCCTTTTAAGGGCTGAATACAGGATGCGGTTTGGCTCTATCTAAGTACGGCTTTATCTCAGTCTCCTTTCTCTAATTTGTCACACAATGTACACGTTAGTTTTACAGCAAAACAATGTTTCTTTGTTATTTTTATGTAAATACCATGTTTTTTTACAGTGTATATCTGTTTTTTAACAGAAATGTACTGTAAACAAAACAGTCCTTAAATGTAAAATTTATGATTTGCCAAAAATGTGACCGTATGTTTTACGATGAAATTCTGGCAACCACAGCTACCAGTAATTTAGAGTAAATTTTATGGATTTTTTTTTTTTTACAGTGCACCAAGAACCCTCCACACACTCCAGAAAAATAGAACCCCACCCAGAACCCTCCACACTCACCTCACCCCTCAACTTCTCACTCATTCATCACTCACCCCTCCACCTCTCACTCCTTTACCACTCACCCCTCCACCTCTCACTCCTTCATCACTCAACCCTCCACCTCTCACTCCTTCATCACTCACCCCTCCATCTCTCACTCCTTCATCTCTCACCCCTCCACCTCTCACTCATTCATCACTCAACCCTCCACCTCTCACTCCTTCATCACTCAACCCTCCACCTCTCACTCCTTCATCACTCAACCTTCCACCTCTCACTCATTCATCACACACCCCTCCACCTCTCACTCCTTCATCACTCACCCCTCCACCTCTCACTCCTTCATCAATCACCCCTCCACCTCTCACTCATTCATCTTTCACCCCTCCACCTCTCACTCATTCATCTCTCATCCCTCCACCTCTCACTCCTTCACCACTCACCCCTCCACCTCTCACTCCTTCATCACTCACCCCTCCACCTCTCACTCCTTCATCACTCACCCCTCCACCTCTCACTCATGCATCTTTCAAGGTGCAAGATTTCACACAATGAGTATGTAGTTATAAATGCTAATTTAACTAATCATCATTTAAGGATATTTGTCCACAAACACAAAGTAATAAAATTGTTTCCCACGACAACAGCGATCAGTGACTGATCCCAGAACAGTTACAGCTCACACACCACCACATCCAGACAGCAGTCAGTGACTGACCCTAGAACAGTTACAGCTCTCACACCACTGCATCCAGACAGCGGTCAGTGACTGACCCTAGAACAGTTACAGATCTCACACCACCGCATCCAGACAGCGGTCAGTTACTAACCCCAGAACAGTTACTGCTCACACACCACCGCATCCAGATATCCGTCAGTGACTGACCCCAGAACAGTTACAGCTCACACACCACCGCATCCAGACAGCGATCAGTGACTGACCCCAGAACAGTTACAGCTCACACACCACCACATCCAGACAGCGGTCAGTGACTGACCCCAGAACAGTTACAGCTCACACACTACCGCATCCAGACAGCGATCAGTGACTGACCCCAGAACAGTTACAGCTCACACACCACCACATCTAGACAGCGGTCAGTGACTGCCCAGAACCCTCCACACACTCCGGAACAACAGAACCCCACACAGAACCCTCCACACACTCCAGAAAACAGAACCCCACCCAGAATCCTCCACACACTCCGGAACAACAGAACCCCACCCAGAATCCTCCACACTGTAAAACCATGACAGTAAATGACTGCAAACTCTAAAAAGGTTGAAAACAGTTTGTGTAACAGTCAAATACCGTAAATACTTGTATCAGCCAAAATACAATTTTTTACATCTCTTTACTGTAAAATATACATTATTTCACTGTTAAACACACAAACCATTAGGGGGCGGTACAAGTGTCCAAGGACTGGGAGGAGCTGAGACTCATTAGGGAGCTCCCAGCATGCTTTTCTTCTCAATTTTTTCTGTGATTTTCAGAGTTTCTTTGTTTTTTTTTGTCTTTGAGACTTACTGATTTTGGGTGGCATCGGGGTGATCACTGTGTGTGTTTGTGTTTCTGTGCATATTACGTCAAGATGGGTGTTCGTCAGGAAAGTTCACTATCAGCCTGTGTTCCGCGTGTGGCGCCCAGATACCGAACATTTATTTAGTCCTTTCAGCAATATCTCCTTTTAAGGGCTGAATACAGGATGCGGTTTGACTCTATCTAAGTACGGCTTTATCTCAGTCTCCTTTCTCTAATTTGTCACACAATGTACACGTTAGTTTTACAGCAAAACAATGTTTCTTTGTTATTTTTATGTAAATACCATGTATTTTACAGTGTATATCTGTTTTTTAACAGAAATGTACTGTAAACAAAACAGTCCTTAAATGTTAAATTTATGATTTGCCAAAAATGTGACCGTATGTTTTACGATGAAATTCTGGCAACCACAGCTACCAGTAATTTAGAGTAAATTTTATGGATTTTTTTTCTTTATAGTGCACCAAGAACTCTCCACACACTCCAGAAAAATAGAACCCCACCCAGAACCCTCCACACTCACCTCACCTCATCTCACTCCTCAACCTCTCACTCATTCATCACTCACCCCTCCACCTCTCACTCATTCATCTCTCACCCCTCCACCTCTCACTCATTCATCACTCACCCCTCCACCTCTCACTCATTCATCACTCACCCCTCCACCTCTCACTCATTCATCTCTCACCCCTCCACCTCTCACTCATTCATCTCTCACCCCTCCACCTCTCACTCATTCATCACTCACCCCTCCACCTCTCACTCATTCATCACACACCCCTCCACCTCTCACTCATTCACACACACCCCTCCACCTCTCACTCATTCATCTCTCACCCCTCCACCTCTCACTCATTCATCACACACCCCTCCACCTCTCACTCATTCACACACACCCCTCCACCTCTCACTCATTCATCTTTCACCCCTCCACCCCTCACTCATTCATCTCTCACCCCTCAACTTCTCACTCATTCATCACTCACCCCTCCACCTCTCACTCATTCATCTCTCACTCATTCATCACTCACCCCTCCACCTCTCACTCATTCATCTTTCACCCCTCCACCTCTCACTCATTCATCTCTCACCCCTCCACCTCTCACTTATTCATCTCTCACCCCTCCACCTCTCACTCATTCATTACACACCCCTCCACCTCTCACTCATTCATCTTTCACCCCTCCACCCCTCACTCATTCATCTCTCACCCCT
Source organism: Hoplias malabaricus (assembly GCF_029633855.1). NCBI lineage: Eukaryota > Metazoa > Chordata > Actinopteri > Characiformes > Erythrinidae > Hoplias > Hoplias malabaricus. Next base: position 29,410,267 of record NC_089815.1, on the reverse strand, counting down.
CAATTTCGCACTCATTCATCACTCACCCCTCCACCTCTCACTCATTCATCACTCACCCCTCCACCTCTCACTCATTCATCTTTCACCCCTCCACCTCTCCCTCATTCATCTTTCACTTATTCATCACTCACCCCTCCACCTCTCACGTATTCATGTCTCACCCCTCCACCTCTCACTCATTCATCACTCACCCCTCCACCTCTCACTCATTCATCTCTCACCCTTCCACCTCTCACTCATTCATCTCTCACCCCTCCACCTCTCACTCATTCATGTCTCACCCCTCCACCTCTCACTCATTCATCTCTCATTCCTTCACCTCTCACTCATTCATCTTTCACCCCTCCACCTCTCACCAAAGGTGAAGTGTGTGTTTAACCCTGGTCTAAGTGGAAACTGCTCTGTTCTACAATCAATAAACAAGACACCAGCGTCCTTCTGTGTTTCCTCTGTTGGCTTTGAGGTGTGTGTGTGTGTGTGTGTGTGTGTTGGGGGGTTGTGCATGCGTGTGTGTTTTTGTGTGTTTTCATCACACACACAAACACACCTCTTCAGCACACACACACACACACACACACTACACTAAAACTGCTCTGAATCACCAGTTCACTCAGAGCTCTGCGTTAATTATGCTCCACACTGTGTGTTATTACACTGTTATTAACAAGCAGCAGCTCCTGGAACCCGAGCTCTGGTCAGATCCAGAAGTCCTTATTTGGGCATGAGGGTGGGTGCAGAGTGACATCACGGTGGTGGTGTTTTTTCTGTTAATTAAAGGTGTGAATGTTGTTGTGCTCCGTTTGGGGAAAAACAGTGGGATCAATACCGAGAGAAATCACGGCTCAGTGCTCATCGTAGGTGCCAACAAACAGCTTTAAAACCCGCCGCTGCCGGGAAACAGGCGCAGTGCAGCACCACCATGCCCCAGTGCATCATGGGACGAGTCAAGCCTTCACTTCTACCTGCAGGTTTAATTCTCCTCTCAGGTAACACTCCTGCTTTCCTGTTTACTCTCTGTAAAATATATTAGGATTAAACCATCACAGGTGCAGTCGTCTGCGCTGAGAACCCTGTCGTAACACTCAGGTTTACCCTCCGGTTCTCCAGAGCGGAACATGCTCTCCTCAGAACCCACCTGTGTGCTCCAGCAGGTTCTTTACTTAAATTAATTTATCAAAACATTCAACATGGCACATTGTATATTATATCTGTTTTTTTACAACATCTGAAATCAGGGTTCTGTAGCGGAGTGTATATATTAATCTGTGAGAAAGAGAGAGAGAGCGAGAGAGAGAGGTGAAGTGTATATATTAATGTGTGTGTGTGTGTGAGAGGGAGAGAGAGAGAGAGAGAGGTGAAGTGTCTATATTAATCTGTGTGTTTGTGAGAGAGAGAGAGAGAGAGAGAGAGAGAGAGAGAGAGAGAGAGAGAGAGGTGAAGTGTCTATATTAATCTGTGTGTGTGTGTGTGTGAGAGAGAGAGAGAGAGAGAGAGAGAGAGGTGAAGTGTCTATATTAATCTGTGTGTGTGTGTGAGAGAGAGAGAGAGAGAGGTGAAGTGTCTATATTAATCTGTGTGTGTGTGTGTGTGTGTGTGTGTGTGTGTGTGTGAGAGAGAGAGAGAGAGAGAGGTGAAGTGTCTATATTAATCTGTGTGTGTGTGTGTGTGTGTGTGTGTGTGAGAGAGAGAGAGAGAGAGAGATGAAGTGTCTATATTAATCTGTGTGTGTGAGAGAGAGAGAGAGAGAGAGAGAGAGAGAGAGAGAGAGAGAGAGAGAGAGATGAAGTGTCTATATTAATCTGTGTGTGTGTGTGTGTGTGAGAGAGAGAGAGAGAGAGAGAGAGAGGTGAAGTGTCTATATTAATCTGTGTGTGAGAGAGAGAGAGAGAGAGAGAGAGAGAGAGAGAGAGAGAGAGATGAAGTGTCTATATTAATCTGTGTGTGTGTGTGTGTGTGTGTGTGTGAGGGAGAGAGAGAGAGAGAGAGGTGAAGTGTCTATATTAATCTGTGTGTGTGAGAGAGAGAGAGAGAGAGAGAGAGAGAGAGAGAGAGATGAAGTGTCTATATTAATCTGTGTGTGTGTGTGTGTGTGTGTGTGTGTTCCAGTCTCTGTGTGTGTATGTGAGTTGGAGTGTATTCCGGGACAGAGCGGACCTTCATATGATTCTCTGCAGGAAGTGTTCGACAGGAAGCCGTTTCGTCCGGCCGTGAACCTGAGTAACCCCACCATCACCAACATCTCCTTCACCCTCTACGCCGTCCTGGGGGTGGTGAGTCCAGCGGTGGTGGATTGTTCAGGAGTTGTGGGACAGTGTTGAGTCCAGGAGTGGTCAGTAGTGGTCAGTAGGGCCCAGTACTTGTCAGTAGGGGTCAGTATTTGTCAGTAGTGGTCAGTAGGGTCAGTAGGGGTCAGCAGTTGTCAGTAGTGGTCAGTAGGGGCCAGTAGTGGTCAGTAGTTGTCAGTTAGGTCAGTAGGGGTCAGCAGTTGTAAGTAGTGGTTAGTAGGGTCAGTAGTGGTCATTTGGGTCAGTAGGCGTAAGTAGTTGTCAGTTGGGTCAGTAGGGGTCAGTACTTGTCAGTAGTGGTCAGTAGATTTCAGTAGGGATTCAGTAGTGGTCATTTGGGTCAGTAGGGGTCAGCAGTTGTCAGTAGTGGTCAGTATGGGTCAGTAGTGGTCAGTAGTTGTCAGTAGGGATTCAGTAGTGGTCAGTTGCATCAGTAGGGGTCAGCAGTTGCCAGTAGAGGTCAGTAGGGGTCAGCAGTTGTCAGTAGTGGCCAGTAGTTGTCAGTTCGGTCAGTAGGGGTCAGCAGTTGTCAGTAGGGGTCAGAGGTTGTCAGTAGGGGTCAGCAGTTGTCAGTAGGGATTCAGTAGGGGTCAGTAGTTGTTAGTAATGGTCAGTACATGTCAGTAGGAGTCAGTAGTCGGTAGAGGTAAGCAGTGGTCAGTAGTTGCCAGTAGTGGTCAGTAGGAGTCAGCAATTGTCAGTAGGGGCCAGTAGTGGTCAGCAGTTGTCAGTAGGGATTCAGTAGTGGTCATTTGGGTCAGTAGGGGTCAGCAGTTGTCAGTAGTGGTCAGTTGGGTCAGTAGTGGTCAGTATGGGTCAGTACTTGTCAGTAGTGGTCAGTAGTTGTCAGTAGGGATTCAGTAGTGGTCATTTGGGTCAGTAGGCATCATCAGTTGTCAGTAGGGGCCAGTAGTGGTCAGTAATGGTCAGTAGTTGTCAGTAGGGATTCAGTAGTGGTCATTTGGGTCAGTAGGCATCAGCAGTTGTCAGTAGGGGCCAGTAGTGGTCAGTAGTTGTCAGTTGCATCAGTAGGGGTCAGCAGTTGTCAGTAGACGTCAGTAGGGGTCAGCAGTTGTCAGTAGTGGTCAGTTGGGGCCAGTAGTGGTCAGTAGTTGTCAGTTCGGTCAGTAGGGTTCAGCAGTTGTCAGTAGGGGTCAGTAGTTGTTAGTAATAGTCAGTACAAGTCAGTAGGAGTCAGTAGTCAGTAGATGTAAGCAGTGGTCAGTAGTTGTCAGTAGAGGTCAGTCAAGAGGGGATCAGCAGTTGTCAATAGTGGTCAGTAGGGGCCAGTAGTGGTCAGTAGTTGTCAGTTCGGTCAGTAGGCATCAGCAGTTGTCAGTAGTGGTCAGTTGCATCAGTAGGGGTCAGCAGTTGTCAGTAGAGGTCAGTAGGGGTCAGCAGTTGTCAGTAGTGGTCAGTAGGGGCCAGTAGTGGTCAGTAGTTGTCAGTTCGGTCAGTAGGGGTCAGCAGTTGTCAGTAGGGGTCAGAGGTTGTCAGTAGGGGTCAGTAGTTGTCAGTAGGGATTCAGTAGGGGTCAGTAGTTGTTAGTAATAGTCAGTACAAGTCAGTAGGAGTCAGTAGTCAGTAGATGTAAGCAGTGGTCAGTAGTTGTCAGTAGAGGTCAGTAGGGGTCAGCAGTTGTCAGTAGTGGTCAGTAGGGGCCAGTAGTGGTCAGTAGTTGTCAGTTCGGTCAGTAGGAGTCAGCAGTTGTCAGTAGTGGTCAGTAGGGGCCAGTAGTGGTTAGTAGTTGTCAGTTCGGTCAGTAGGAGTCAGCAGTTGTCAGTAGTGGTCAGTAGGGGCCAGTAGTGGTCAGTAGTTGTCAGTTCGGTCAGTAGGGGTCAGCACTTGTCAGTAGGGATTCAGTAGGGGTCAGTAGTTGTTAGTAATTGTCAGTACTTGTCAGTAGGAGTCAGTAGTCAGTAGAGGTAAACAGTGGTCAGTAGTTGCCAGTAGTGGTCAGCAGTGGTCAGTAGAGGTAAGCAGTGGTCAGGTGGACCCTCCCCAGGACTAAAAGACACCTAAGAGATGCATCCTCTGTGGTCTGTAGTGGTCAGTACTTGTGAGTAGGGGTCAGTAGTGGTCTGTCAGGGTCAGTACTTGTCAGTAGGGGTCAGTGGTTGTCAGGGATTCAGTAGTGGTCAGTAGGGATTCAGTAGTGGTCAGTACGAGTCAGCAGTCAGTAGAGGCAAGCAGTGGTCAGTAGAGGTAAGCAGTGGTCAGGTGGACCCTCCCCAGGACTAAAACACAGCTAAGAGATGCATCCTCTTCAGATCAAATCTATAACAATTCATTCGTTCATTCATTATCTGTGACCTTTATCCAGTTCAGGGTCGGGGTGGGTCCAGAGCCTACCTGGAATCATTGCGCGCAAGGCAGGAATACACACTGGAGGGGGCGCCAGTCCTTCACAGGGCGACACACACACACACACACATTCAAACCTACGGACACCTATGGAGTTGTCAATCCACCTACCAACATGGGTTTTTGGAGCGTGGGAGGAAACCGGAGCACCCAGAGGAAACCCATGCAGACACACGGAGAACACACCACACTCCTCACAGACAGTCACCCGGAGGAAACCCACGCAGACACAGGGAGAACACACCACACTCCTCACAGACAGTCACCCGGAGGAAACCCACGCAGACACAGGGAGAACACACCACACTCCTCACAAACAGTCACCCGGAGAAAACCCACGCAGACACAGGGAGAACACACCACACTCCTTACAAACAGTCACCCGGAGGAAACCCACGCAGACACAGGGAGAACACACCACACTCCTCACAGACAGTCACCCGGAGGAAACCCACGCAGACACAGGGAGAACACACCACACTCCTCACAGACAGTCACCCGGAGGAAACCCACGCAGACACAGGGAGAACACACCACACTCCTCACAGACAGTCACCCGGAGGAAACCCACGCAGACACAGGGAGAACACACCACACTCCTCACAGACAGTCACCCGGAGGAAACCCACACAGACACAGGGAGAACACACCACACTCTTCACAGACAGTCACCTGGAGGAAACCCACACAGACACAGGGAGAACACACCACACTCCTCACAGACAGTCACCCGGAGGAAACCCACGCAGACACAGGGAGAACACACCACACTCCTCACAGTCACCCGGAGCGGGAATAGAACCCACAACCTCCGGGACCCTGGAGCTGTGACAGAGACACTACCTGCTGCTCCACCGTGATGCCCAAATCTATAACCAGCTTTTAATAATAATAATAATAATAATAATAATAATAATACATTTTATTTTTAATGCACTTTTCATATCAAAGAAATCTCAAAGTGCTATATGAACAGACTGATGTCAGTCTGATGTCACCAGAATGATGTCACCAGATCTGACCATGTGATGCATTTTCCTTGAAGTTACTGGCTGTTTCATTAAGCTGAGAGAGTAGGAATAAGCTGCAGGAAGGTTCCACAGTGGAACACAGAACAGTTCTGAGTGTTTAACTCTGCTGTGTCCCTCTCGCCTCCACTGCAGAACGAAAAAACTCAGATCCTCACCACCTTTCTCTGGCTACGACTGGTAAGAGCCCCTCCACTCAGAGACACAGAGAGACAGAAACACAGAGAGATAGAGACACTGAGAGACAAAGACACAGAGAGACAGGGAGACAGAAACAGAGAGACAGGGAGACAGAAACAGAGAGACAGAGACTCAGAAGGACAGGGATATAGACACAGAGAGAAAGAGACACAGAAAGACAGAAACACAGAGACACAAACACAGAGAGACAGAGACACAGACACAGTGAGACAGAGACACAGACACAGTGAGACAGAGACACAGACACAGTGAGACAGAGACACAGAGAGACAGAGACACAAAAAGACAGAGAGACAGAAAGAGTGTGTGTGTGTGTCAGTCTGTGTTTGTGTGTGTGTGTGTGTGTGTATGTCAGTCTGTGTGTGTGCGTGTGTGTATCAGTCTGTGTTTGTGTGTGTGCGCGTGTGTGTGTTGTTGTGTATCAGTCTGTGTGTGTGTGTGCTTGTGTGTATCAGTCTGTGTGTGTGTGTGCGTGTGTCAGTCTGTGTGTGTGCGTGTGTCAGTCTGTGTGTGTGCGTGTGTCAGTCTGTGTGTGTGCGTGTGTGTGTGTCAGTCTGTGTGTGTGCGTGTGTGTATTAGTATGTGTTTGTGTGTATTCCAGTACTGGTTCCATGAGTTCCTGATCTGGGATCCCGAGGTGTGTGACGGTGTCAGTAAGATCTCTCTCCCGGTGCTGAACCTCTGGACCCCAGACATCATCGTTTACGAGTTGTTAGTCACCTCTCAAATGGAAGTTGGGCCTCTGTGTCACTTTTCGTAAATTTCTTTCAGATTTTAAACTGAATTATTTCTCTCTGAAATGTAGGTGTGTAGTTGTGTAGGTGTGTGTGTAGTTTTGTAGGTGTGTGTGTAGTTATGTAGGTGTACAGAGGTGTAGGTGTGTGTGTAGAGTTGTAGGTGTGTATTTGTGTAGGTGTGTGTGTAGAGTTGTAGGTGTGTGGTTGTGTAAGTGTGTATTTGTGTAGGTGTGTATTTGTGTAGGTGTGTGGTTGTGTAAGTGTGTATTTGTGTAGGTGTGTGGTTGTGTAGGTGTGTGGTTGTGTAAGTGTGTATTTGTGTAGGTGTGTATTTGTGTAGGTGTGTGGTTGTGTAGGTGTGTGTGTAGAGTTGTAGGTGTGTGGTTGTGTAAGTGTGTATTTGTGTAGGTGTGTATTTGTGTAGGTGTGTGTGTAGAGTTGTAGGTGTGTGGTTGTGTAGGTGTGTATTTGTGTAGGTGTGTGGTTGTGTAGGTGTGTATTTGTGTAGGTGTGTGGTTGTGTAGGTGTGTGGTTGTGTAAGTGTGTATTTGTGTAGGTGTGTATTTGTGTAGGTGTGTGGTTGTGTAGGTGTGTATTTTTGTAGGTGTGTGGTTATGTAGGTGTGTGTAGAGTTGTAGGTGTGTATTTGTGTAGGTGTGTGTGTAGAGTTGTAGGTGTGTATTTGTGTAGGTGTGTGGTTGTGTAGGTGTGTATTTGTGTAGGTGTGTGTGTAGAGTTGTAGATGTGTGGTTGTGTAGGTGTGTGTGTAGAGTTGTAGGTGTGTATTTGTGTAGGTGTGTATTTGTGTATTTGTGTAGGTGTGTATTTGTGTAGGTGTGTGTGTAGTTGTGTAGGTGTGTGGTTGTGTAGGTGTGTATTTATGTAGGTGTGTGGTTGTGTAGGTGTGTATTTGTGTAGGTGTGTGGTTGTGTAGGTGTGTATTTGTGTAGGTGTGTGGTTGTGTAGGTGTGTATTTGTGTAGGTGTGTGCATAGTTGTGTAGGTGTGTATTTGTGTAGGTGTGTGCGTAGTTGTGTAGGTGTGTGGTTGTGTAGGTGTGTGGTTGTGTAGGTGTGTAGGTGTGTGCATAGTTGTGTAGGTGTGTATTTGTGTAGGTGTGTGCGTAGTTGTGTAGGTGTGTGGTTGTGTAGGTGTGTATTTGTGTAGGTGTGTGCGTAGTTGTGTAGGTGTGGTTGTGTAGGTGTGTGGTTGTGTAGGTGTGTATTTGTGTAGGTGTGTGGTTGTGTAGGTGTGTATTTGTGTAGGTGTGTATTTGTGTAGGTGTGTGTGTAGTTGTGTAGGTGTGTATTTGTGTAGGTGTGGTTGTGTAGGTGTGTGTGTAGTTGTGTAGGTGTGTATTTGTGTAGGTGTGGTTATGTAGGTGTGTGCGTAGTTGTGTAGGTGTGTATTTGTGTAGGTGTGTGTGTAGTTGTGTAGGTGTGTATTTGTGTAGGTGTGTATTTGTGTAGGTGTGTGTGTAGTTGTGTAGGTGTGTATTTGTGTAGGTGTGGTTGTGTAGGTGTGTGTGTAGTTGTGTAGGTGTGGTTGTGTAGGTGTGGTTGTGTAGGTGTGTGTGTAGTTGTGTAGGTGTGTATTTGTGTAGGTGTGGTTGTGTAGGTGTGTGTGTAGTTGTGTAGGTGTGTATTTGTGTAGGTGTGGTTATGTAGGTGTGTGCGTAGTTGTGTAGGTGTGTATTTGTGTAGGTGTGTGTGTAGTTGTGTAGGTGTGTATTTGTGTAAGTGTGGTTATGTAGGTGTGTGCGTAGTTGTGTAGGTGTGTATTTGTGTAGGTGTGTGGTTGTGTAGGTGTGTATTTGTGTAGGTGTGTATTTGTGTAGGTGTGTGTGTAGTTGTGTAGGTGTGTATTTGTGTAGGTGTGGTTGTGTAGGTGTGTGTGTAGTTGTGTAGGTGTGTATTTGTGTAGGTGTGGTTATGTAGGTGTGTGCGTAGTTGTGTAGGTGTGTATTTGTGTAGGTGTGTGTGTAGTTGTGTAGGTGTGTGTGTAGTTGTGTAGGTGTGTATTTGTGTAGGTGTGTATTTGTGTAGGTGTGTGTGTAGTTGTGTAGGTGTGTATTTGTGTAGGTGTGGTTGTGTAGGTGTGTGTGTAGTTGTGTAGGTGTGGTTGTGTAGGTGTGGTTGTGTAGGTGTGTGTGTAGTTGTGTAGGTGTGTATTTGTGTAGGTGTGTGTGTAGTTGTGTAGGTGTGTATTTGTGTAGGTGTGGTTATGTAGGTGTGTGCGTAGTTGTGTAGGTGTGTATTTGTGTAGGTGTGTGTGTAGTTGTGTAGGTGTGTATTTGTGTAGGTGTGGTTATGTAGGTGTGTGCGTAGTTGTGTAGGTGTGTATTTGTGTAGGTGTGTGTGTAGTTGTGTAGGTGTGTATTTGTGTGTGTAGTTGTGGTTGTGTAGGTGTGTGTGTAGTTGTGGTTGTGTAGGTGTGTGTGTAGTTGTGTAGGTGTGGTTGTGTAGGTGTGTGTGTAGTTGTGTAGGTGTGTATTTGTGTAGGTGTGGTTATGTAGGTGTGTGTGTAGTTGTGTAGGTGTGTATTTGTGTAGTTGTGGTTGTGTAGGTGTGTGTGTAGTTGTGTAGGTGTGTATTTGTGTAGGTGTGGTTATGTAGGTGTGTGCGTAGTTGTGTAGGTGTGTGGTTGTGAGTAAGTAAGTGCTGCATTGATCTTTACAATTAAAGAGAAAATATTAAACCATAAGCTATTACTTCACGCTAACCCTGTGTGTGTGTGTGTGTGTTTCAGTGTTGATGATGACGTGTCTCAGGCGTGTCCGTATGTTTACGTTAATCACACGGGTCACATCCGTTACGACCGAATGCTGCGACTGGTCAGCGCCTGCAACCTGGAGATCTTCAGCTTCCCCTTCGACATCCAGAACTGCACCTTCACCTTTGGCTCCTACATGCACACCAGTAACCCCCCCCACCCCACACACACACACACACTCTTCAACATGCATTGCATACACACTCTGTAACACACACTCAGTAACACACTCTATAACACAGTTTGTAAAACGCTCTGCAACACAATAACACACACACACACTAAAATACACTCTGCAATACACTAACACACACTCTGTAACACTAACACACACACTAACTCTCTAACACAGTGTGTAACACACTATAGCACACACACACCCTGTAACACAAACACACTCTATAGCGCACACTCTGTAACATGCACACACTCTAACACTAACACACTGTAAAACACATTCTGTAAAACTTTCTAACACACACTCTGTAACATTCTCTAACACACTCTATAGCATACACTCTGTAACACACACCCTCTAACAGTCTGCAGCACACACTAACACATTCGGTAGCACACACTCTGTAACACACACCACAGTTACAATAGTGCAGTGGGGAATTAAACATTAATGTGGTTGTGTTGGTGTTGCTGTTACTATACTATAACCCCACGTGTGTGTGTGTGTGTGTGTGTGTGTGTGTGTGTGTGTGTGTGTGTAGTAAAGGACGTCCGGGTGAAGACTGCTCTACCTTTTGAGCAGATGTCCGAGAACTCAAAGCTGTACCTGGAGGCAAGTGGTGAGTGGGAGCTGGTGGTGATTTTGGGAGAAGAAGGAATTCTGAATTTCGGAATCGACGAGTGGGACATCATCACGTTCTGGGTGGGAAACTCCACACGCTCTGCATTAACTGTTCCTGTTGGACCTGACTCTGATAGAGACTGCTGTGTTTTCTGATGCAGTTACTGTGTCTGTCCACCAGGTGGTGATAAAGAGGCGTCCGATTCTGTATGTGGTGAACCTGCTGATCCCGAGCTCCTTCCTCATGATCATTGACATCCTCTCCTTCTACCTCCCACCGCACAGCGTTGACCGAGCCTCCTTTAAAATGACCCTGATCCTCGGCTACACTGTCTTTCTGCTCATTATGAACGACCTGCTGCCCAGCACCGCCAACGGAACCCCTATCATAGGTCAGAGAACCCTGGAGAACCTACAGAACAACACAAGAGGCATTTAACCACAAGTCCATCCTTTTCAGCTGTGGGGGTGGCTGGATGGTCATATAAGGAGCTGTGGGTGTGGCCGGATGGTCATAAGGCACCGTGGGTGTGGTCAGATGGTCATATAAGGCACTGTGGGTGTGGTTGGATGGTCATAAGGCACTGTGGGTGTGGTCGGAAGGTCATATAAGGCGCTGTGGGTGTGGTTGGATGGTCATAAGGCACTGTGGGTGTGGCCGAATGGTCATATAAAGAGCTGTGGGTGTGGTCAGATGGTCATGAGGCACTCTGGGTGTGGTCGGAAGGTCATATAAGGCACTGTGGGTGTGGTTGGATGGTCATAAGGCACTGTGGGTGTGGTCGGAAGGTCATATAAGGCACTGTGGGTGTGGTTGGATGGTCATAAGGCACTGTGGGTGTGGTTGGATGGTCATAAGGCGCTGTGGGTGTGGCCGAATGGTCATATAAAGAGCTGTGGGTGTGGTCAGATGGTCATGAGGCACTCTGGGTGTGGTCGGAAGGTCATATAAGGCACTGTGGGTGTGGTTGGATGGTCATAAGGCACTGTGGGTGTGGTCGGAAGGTCATATAAGGCACTGTGGGTGTGGTCGGAAGGTCATAAGGCGCTGTGGGTGTGGTTGGATGGTCATAAGGCGCTGTGGGTGTGGCCGAATGGTCATATAAAGAGCTGTGGGTGTGGCTGAATGGTCATGAGGCACCGTGGGTGTGGTCAGATTTTTAGATTCTGCTTTTTCTCCCCATTTGAGAAATATGTGAATTATTTATTCTATAAATATCACTTATTTAGCTTTATTACATTCTAAAAACTAACACCGTGACTAAAGTATTCCTTTTTTGTTTTGTGTGTGCCCATGTATTTAGTACCTGATGTGTTTGTATTCTGGTATTTACCTCTCCCTCTCTCTCTATGGGTGTCTGTGTCTGTGTGTGTGTGTGTGTGTGTGTGTGTGTGTGTGTGTGTGTTCAGGTATTTATTTCTCGGTGTGTTTGGCTCTGATGGTGATCAGTTTGTTGGAGACCGTGATCATCACCAGCGTTCTCCACCACAACTCCATGAAGTACCGTGAGGTTCCACACTGGGTTCAAGTTGTGGTTCTAGGTTACATTGCTCGACTCATCTGCTACAGTCGACCCCCGGAACCCAAAACACCAGAACCAACCAAAACCACAGACACAGACCCCTGGACCATCAGCAGCTCTCACACACACTCTGCATCCAGCCTCAGCACCAACAGCAGTGAGAGCCACCCTCCTCCCACACACACACACACACACACACCAAGCCCTGCTTACCACTAGTATTTTGCGTGCCAGGGTTTTTTCTGTAACACAAGCTTGTCCAGCACTGACTTAATTCAGTCTCTAAAACCAGATCCAGGAGGTGGAGGATTGTTTTACTCCCAAAGCCACCAAATAAAACGTAACTGCACCCTTTACAAGGAAGAGTGAAAGTTCCGGAACAAGGGCAGCTATTGCTCTTTACACAGGTGGAGACGTATTGGAACGTAAACAGGGGCTCTGAAAGTGGCCCTGTGGTTTGTGTCAGTGTGTGTCTATGGGTCCAAGTGTGTGTACCCAACAGTGCAGCTGTTCCAGAGCAGATGGAGATCTGTATATCTGTGTGTGTGTGTGTGTGTGTGTGTGTATTTTACAGTGTGTTTGTCGGGTGGTGTGGCCGTTCCGGAGCTGGTGGAGATCTGTTCGGACCTGAAGGTAATGCGTTCTCACCTGAACGTTCTGCAGAGAGAGGAGCAGATCCAGGAACAGTGGCGTCATATCGGCTACGTCCTGGACTTCCTGCTCTTCAGGATTTACCTCCTCATCATCAGCTGCTACGCTTGCGTCATCATCAGCATGTGGTGCATCTGGATGTACCACTAACACACACTAACACACACACACACACACACACACACACGAATACTCACACTAACAGACACACACACACACACAAACACTTATACACACACACTAATACTCACATTAACACTCACACAAACGCTCACACTAACGTACACAAACGCTCACACTAACACACACAAACGCTCACACTAACACTCACATTAACGCTCACACTAACACTCACATTAACGCTCACACTAACACTAACTCACATTAACACTCACTAACACTCACACTAACACTCACTCACATTAACACTCACAATAACACACACTAACGCTCACACTAACACACACTCACAATAACACACACTAACACTCACATTAATACACACTAACGCTCACACTAACACACACACACACACAAACACTCACAATGAGGCGGATCCAACAGGTGAAATGGTGCCGAGAGGTTTCATCTGTAACGGAAGAACCTGAGAGATAAGTCTATCACGTTCCCCAGAGTTCTCCACAACTGACACAGGATACGAGGGGTTAATCAGTGAATGTATGTTAATGAGATGCAAATGACATTATTGAGATAAACCGCTGCGGAGCAGGGACTCATCCAGGACCGGGATCAGGAAAATGCCACTGGATCTTTCCTCATTAGATTCTTCTATTTACTGTAGCTATTAACACTTTAATTACGGCTGTCACTGATGTCATAATTAAAGTCATTGTTCTTAAAAATAGAGACAAAGCTGGGGCTGTTAGAGCTCTGATGTGTACCTTAGAAATAATGGTTTATTGTATGACCATTTTAACATGTTTCAGTTTTTAATTTCACTCTGAAAGAAAATAAACAGCCTGTTATTTTTAATCGTAAATTTATCGTAAAACCACATCATGATTTAATCATTTACACTTTACTCAGCAGCGCATCTTCATCTGGCCACGAGCCTCAGAGCACCATCGGTCAAACACACACCTCCGCTCTGTTCCTCAGTGAAAACACAGTGTCTCACACACACAGTTACAGACTTATTGCTGAAAACAGCGTGAGAAGCAGGAGCTGCAAAGCTTTAACACGGTTTAAGAGGCAAAATCTGATTCATTAATTTTACACAAGGTTTCTTTACCCCAGGACTGTTAAAGCCGTTTATTTAAACCTGGATTAAGGCAGATGTTGCTCAGAAAGGAGTCAAAGTCACACACAACGAAATCCTGATTTAAAGCAATCTGCGTGTGATGATCACGGAGCGTGGGGCTGATCCACAGGGGAACGCCGCTCCGTAGTTCCTGATCAGACCACAAACCTGACGACGGAGCGCCGCTGTGTCCCGAGTGATGTCATTAACATTCGGATCAATAACAAACACTGAACACAGCTGGAGCAGATGTGGAACAAACCAGAGCTCGAATCTTATTCCGATTTTTCTGCAGCTGTCAACGGATTTTATTCAAGACACAAGCAATACCAGGTTCCACAGGTTCCAAAGTAGAACCCAAGATTCACCGAGGTAACTTTATTTTTGGGAGTGACACTTTCCTCCTTTAAAGCAACATCACATTAGTGCAAACGAATCAATCCCAAAATAATGCTCTTCTTTTTAAACAAAACCACAAAGTGCCGGAAGTTGGTTTAAAAATGTTCAGGTTTTGTTTTAAAGCTCCGGGGTTCCTCTGTGAACACAGATACTGTGCAAAAACCCTCACGAACAATAAAATTTACAATAATCTGACGGAGAGCAGCAAGAGCAGGAACTGTGGATGAGGCACAAACGTGAAAACACAAAGCGTTTATAGAAATAAATAAAAACATTTTCCAGTGGCTGAAAATAAAACCTTTCTGATTTTCTTAGAAATAAAAATCAAACCAAACGTGGACGGAAGCAGAATAAAACTCCTGCAAAAACGCAACATGAAAAAGAAACTGATTTCATCTCGGACCCGAGGCCACGCTACAGAACACACATCAAGTACCGAAGGCCTTTGAAACCAGAGCAGTGTGTGCAGTGGACCACAGGAATCAGCAGGGGGCGATGTTGCACAGAGCAGGATTATCTCTGTCAAGGTCAGGAGGTCAGGAGCAGGCTGGTCTCTGGGCTAAAGTTATCTGACTAACTGGATAAACCTGCTTTGTCTGAGGTTTTCTAGGGCTTTGCTGTAACGGATTAATCCTGTTGCAGGTTGTTGCTGGTCTGTGTGCTTTGTTCTGTTTATGTTCCACCTCCGTCATCCTCCTCATCCTCCTCCATGTTCTTTCGGGCCATCTTCTCTCTCCTCTCGGCGAGTCTCTGGCAGCGCGGACACTCGCGCCCGCTTTTAAAACACGCTCGGTGGTAGCAGGCGTTACACTCTGAAAAACAGCACACAACATTCAAGCTCATTTTAGTAGAAGATTTAACCACAAATGTCTCCTGATGCATCACTTTCTCCACCGTTACAGTGACCCCTACTGGCCTGGATGTGTCAGACATTCTGTATAGGAGTGTGTGTGTGTGTGTGTGCAGGGGTGTTGTGCACAGACCACTGTGTCTCTCAGAAATAAACCTGTGGAGAGTGTGATGTTAAATAAAAAGCTGTGCTTGATGTAAACCCTGCGCACACTCAGAGGCTCTGGGATTCAGGGAAAAAGCTGTGGGTCCTGAACCTGAGTCTGAGATCCTCTACAGAAACGCAGGGCTCTCAAGTTTTCAAATTCGCTTTGAGCGAGATGTGGGGGGAGCTCCTGTTGACGGGGGGCGGGGGGGGGGCAATAGGTCGCTCATTCAAAGCAGCTGTAGGACATAAGGATTCACTTCTGTGCGGTGCGGAGAAATTAATCACTCTTCAGTGTGGGAAATGCAACGTGAGCGTGTCTTTAATGCGTCTCACGGTCAATGTGTGAGACCTGAGAGCCCTGCTGCAGAGGCTCTTCCAAGCAGCAGGAGGCGCTCACCTTCACACCGCTGGCACTTGTTCAGCTCAAAGGGGAAGATGATGTCTTTGTCGTTTCCACAGAATTCACAAACAAAGCCCTTCGCCTGACACAGCTGCAAACAAACAACAAACATCAACATTACAAAACTACTCCCATCAGAACCACAGAACCTTCACACCCCCACACAGAACCCTCACACACCCCCACAGAACCCTCACACCCCCAAACCCCTTTACAGAACCTTCACACCCCCTCACAGAACCCTCACACACTCCCACACCCCCTCACAGAACCCTCACACACCCCCACACAGAACCCTCACACACCCCCACACACCCTCACAGAACCCTCACACACCCCCACACAGAACCCTCACACACACCCACACAGAACCCTCACAGAACACTCAAACAGAACCCTCACACACCCCCTCACAGAACCCTCACACACCCCCTCACACACCCCCTCACAGAACCCTCACACACCCCCACACAGAACCCTCACACACCCCCACACAGAACCCTCACACACCCCCACACAGAACCCTCACACACTCCCACACCCCCTAACAGAACCCTCACACACCCCCACACAGAACCCTCACACACTCCCACACCCCCTCACAGAACCCTCACACACCCTCACACAGAACTCTCACACACCCCCTTACAGAACCCCCACACCCCCTCACAGAACCCTCACACACTCCCAAACCCCCTCACAGAACCCTCACACACTCCCACACCCCCTCACAGAACCCTCACACCCCCTCACAGAACCCTCACACACAGAAAGATAGAGCCTGCACAAAACCCACAGAATAGTGTTCTCACCATGCAGCTGGAGACGTGGGCAAAGCCTGAGACCAGGAGCTGGCGGAGTTTGGGAGCGAGTTCGCCAGACCGAACGGAAACAAGATCATTCAGAGAGAACAGGTGTAGATCCTCCGTCAGGTGACAGGAAACCGAGTCAAAACCGTCCAAAACTCTGTAAACACACACACACGCGTTACACTCTCGGTGCAGAGAGGAGAAGTTGATGTGGAGAAATGAGCAGAATGAGACACTCACTCTTTTGCCAAGCGGCAGGTTTTAAACAGGTTCTTCATGTGGAACAGCTGCACTCTCAGAACCTGAAACACACAGTCATTTATTCTCACACAGTACACATTTACCACTCTGTCCAACCAGGTTCAGGTCCTGTGGAAGTCTGTGTTCCTGACAGATGGAGAACACGCTGTAAATTACACACTTTCAATCCACATCGAGACACGCTCTGTTTGTAGCTGAAGGCGAGGATGAAGATGAATATGGTGTAAATGATGGTGAAGATGAGGATGAAGATGGTGTTAAGTGATGGTGAGGATGATGATGGTGTAAGTCAGTGGTTGCCAACCAGTCAGTTGTGATAAATCATGGCTGCTTCAGTTATTTAAATTACTATATCTGCGTCATTCTGTATTCGCAGTGGTTTGTGAGCTACTGAAGCAGGGACATTTGACACGTGAATTTGTATTGTTCCCTGACCAGTCGTGCTGCAGCTCTGTCTCTGCCATCTCTGAGCGCTGACGGTTTCAAAACGGGAGATACTCCTCAAACTATACTCACACACACACTATACTCCGGTGATCTGCCGAGTCGTGCTGCTCTGTGGAAATGTGCGACTGTAGTGTACTTTCATAAGTACAGCCGCCTAAATAGGAAGTAGTAAGAAGTATATCAAAAAATGCTCCCAACAGAAGTATAAGCAAGAGATATGCACAGCTTAAATCCACTAATGAGGCCAAAGATAAGGTAATTAAAGGAAATTTTTGTGATAAAACATTGAATATAAATGTATAATTTCTTGAACATTTGGTTCAGCAGGTAGAGTTGTGGAGCACTGAAGCAAATAACAGTAAGCTAAGATTGTATAATGCACTGGAGGAAAAAAAATGGCAGATTTCCCATGAAAAACACATGAAAACCTTAAATTGTGAGCTGCTGTAGGATAGTTATCTATAGGTAGCACAACATGTCAGAACACCTGTTTAGCTCTTACAGACAGCCTCAAGCACTGAGCACCACTACAGACATCACTCAGCTACACATTAATGAAGTAAGCAAACTATGTTATTGGAGGCGATGGGGACATACACAGCTTTATTTTTTAAGTGTCCTAAGCCTGGCATTTACGCTGGTAGATCTTTCATTTGTTCAGATTTCAAAAGGTGATATTGTACGTAAAATGTTGGTGACCACTGGTGTAAGTAAACGTGATGGTGAGGATGATGGTGGTGTAGGTGATGCGATGCCAAGGATGATGGTGGTGGCGAGGATTATCGTGGTGTAAGTGATGGTGATGGCGAGGATGATGGTGGTGTAAGTGATGGTGATGGCGAGGATGATGGTGGTGTAAGTGATGATGATGATGATGAGGATGATGGTGGTGTAAGTGATGATGATGATGATGAGGATGATGGTGGTGTAAGTGATGGTGATGGCGAGGATGATGGTGGTGTAAGTGATGGTGATGGCGAGGATGATGGTGGTGTAAGTGATGGTGATGGCGAGGATGATGGTGGTGTAAGTGATGGTGATGGCGAGGATGATGGTGGTGTAAGTGATGGTGATGTTGAGGATGATGGTGGTGTAAGTCATGGTGATGACGAGGATGATGGTGGTGTAAGTCATGGTGATGGCGAGGATGATGGTGGTGTAAGTCATGGTGATGGCGAGGATGATGGTGGTGTAAGTGATGGTGATGGCGAGGATGATGGTGGTGTAAGTGATGGTGATGGTGAGGATTATGGTGGTGTAAGTGATGGTGATGGTGAGGATTATGGTGGTGTTAATGATGGTGATGATGAAGGTGGTGGTGGTACTGACCCGTACAGTCTCCAGGGCTTTGACCTTCTTGTATAGAGCGCTGTTGATGTCGTTGGGGTTGAAGAGTGGATCTCCGGCGATTTTTCCAAGCAGATCCCGAGCGAAGTTACTAACGTAATATTTACCAAAGTCCCACTTCCTCAGCACTCGCCCCGGCACCACGGCTACAGCGTTCTCATGGCAACACTGACAGAAATACCGGCCCAAATACTCACAGTACCGCAGCCTCTTTATATAATCTACAGAGAGAGAGAGAGAGAGCTGAGGAAACACTGGGATGTTGTGTAAAGACACTCACAGTGAGTCTCTGCATGTGGCAAATATAATTAATCTCCAGACAAACTAAAGTAAACCCAAACACTGCTACAGATTTTCCTCAGAATGAGTGTTTTGTATTTAGTGTCATTTATCTCTGAACGCAGTGGAATGTTTCTGTCGAGAGTCGTAGGTTCTGTTTGTTGAGTTTAATGGTGATAGAGATGATGAAGCATTCCTCTTGTTCTGATGCTTCTTGGCGTAGTGTGGTGCTGTGAGGATGGGGCTCTAAAAGAGTGAAACACCTGGAGCAGGGACTCACCACGTGAAAGGGCATGAGCAGCTTGTAACTGTGTTACTTTTTACCTGGATCTACACGTGTACCACAGCCGGCACACCTGTAATTCTGTTTGGCCACCACCACCTTCCTCCTGAAACACACACACACACACAGTTAGTGACTACAGTAATACACTCAGACTTCCTCTGTGGCTCTAATGGCGTTCCCCAGGGCAGTGAGGCACGGTTCTGGTCCAGATCTAACGGTACCCTGCTCCACTTCCTGTGCCC
Source organism: Hoplias malabaricus (assembly GCF_029633855.1). NCBI lineage: Eukaryota > Metazoa > Chordata > Actinopteri > Characiformes > Erythrinidae > Hoplias > Hoplias malabaricus. Next base: position 29,391,180 of record NC_089815.1, on the reverse strand, counting down.
GCTTTCCAACGTAGAACAGAACCTTGAAAGTGAGACCTCTGCTTTTTTACACCGACTCCAGACCTGGACCTGTTCCCCTGACCACACACAGATGAGGGGCGTGTCACTCAGAAAGAGCCAATCGAAACGGCCTGTGTCATGGTCCAGTCAGAGACTCGAGCCCGTGTCCAATTCAGGGGCGGTCAACAGCGGAGTTAAAAATTTCGGCTGCGTTTATGCAACTTGATCACATTTAACCAATCAGGGATCTACGCTGCATCTAGCCCCGCCCATACGGCCCCGCTCTGCAGTGGAGGACACTATCAGTCTGTTGTACAGGGTTCTGCGCTCTGGTCCCATTCGGACCCTGTGCTTGTTTCTGAGCTGTACAGTGCAGTGGGGACTCACTTTGGCGCCGGATGGATGTTGAAGATGATCTGAGGCCTAGGAGGTGCCCACTCCAGATTCCCACGGACACGGATCCTCAGTTTATAGATATCAGCATGTTCTCCATCATCAGGAGAGATCGGGAGAGAGTCTGGAATAGGGAGGAGCTACGGGGGTAGGAGGGGCAGAAAGAAAGATAGAACCTTTTTCACTTATGATCCTGTGTTCCCCACTCTTTTAGGTGTGTGTGTGTGTGTGTGTGTACCTTCTGTGGAGCGTCATGTTCGGGGACGAGCCAGTCGAGTTCTGAAGCTGCTGGTAGCTGCATCCCCTCAAACTGCCTCAGTAAACCCATGGCCACAGACTCTGCAGAGTTCGACTGCAGCACACTGGGAGAACTGTAAACACACACACAGAAATGTATTCAGTAATTCTCAGCACATCTCGCAACTTCCAACTCTAAGCATAACATTTAATCAGATGCTGGTTCTGAACCGACTTGGTTTGGCCCAAGTACAGATCGGATTTCAAGGCTCTTTCGCACCAAAACTCAGACATAAATCTACAGTCTTATGTAGATCTGATTGTGTGTGTGTGTGTGTGTGAGACTCACACAGACTCAGAGCTGATGAAGGACCTGCTGGGAGTTATGCTGGGTTTAATATCTGCATCTGAGACACAAAGGAACAACAGTCAGACGCACAGTAAATACACAGCTCTAGAAAAAGTTCTGCAAATGAAAGGTTATTTGTTGCTGGACTCAGAAGCAGAAAAACAGCAGAAACTGAATAGCAGTCTTTCACATTAAAGCATCAACATTTTCAGTCTGGTGAGCGTGGGTTCAGCATCAGCATTTTATTCCTCACACCAAACAAAAGCCTGTTGTGAGTTCAGAGCTGAGTTCAGAGCGAACCACAGCCTCCACTGTGGAACATTAACTTACAGTTTAAACATTTTTCTGAAATTCAATTCAGTTTCACTCTTTAATGCTTCTGAATCACACACACATACACACACGCACACAGGTTAATGCAGACAGGGTTAGTGTGTTAAACTGAGACACACTGAAATAATGGAAGTTAGGGCTGAGTAATAATAAGAAGTAAACACAGTGCTAGAGCTGGACAATATCCAAAATTAATCATCAAGGTATTTGCAGATCAATAAAATCAAGACAACCAACGATCGCCAGATTCTGTGTGGGTGACTTTTCCTGTTACAACACCCCCCCCAATACCCCACACCTCCCTGCCACATTAGGGTTAACCCCAGCACTAGCCCTAACCCCAGGCCTAGCCCCACACCTCGGCCTCATGTCGGTAATTGACTGGGATTGGATTACAGTCCAGACCTGCTCAGCACAGCAGCTTCACTCTCTCTACTCCACAACACTCACCAACTGTTTCAATAAGCCTTCTAACAAACACACAGAGGAAAGCAGCACAGAGAGGGTAACACACACACACTGCATCTTATACTGAACAATGCTCTTTCTCCCTGTACCTGAGAAAAGTGAAGCGAGGGACAGCGAGAGTCCGCTCTGATTCGCCAGCAGCATCGACCTCTCCTCACAGCCATCTGAGAGACACACACAACACACACTCAACACCATCCTCAAAGCCATCTAAGAGAGACACACAACACACACTCCATACCATCCTCACAGTCATCTGAGCGACACACACACACACACACACAACACACACTCCACACCATCCTCACAGCCATCTGAGCGACACACACACACACACACAACACACACACTCCACACCATCCTCACAGCCATCTGAGCGACACACACAACACACACACTCCACACCATCCTCACAGCCATCTGAGCGACACACACAACACACACACTCCACACCATCCTCACAGCCATCTGAGCGACACACACAACACACACACTCCACACCATCCTCACAGCCATCTGAGCGACACACACAACACACACACTCCACACCATCCTCACAGCCATCTGAGCGACACACACAACACACACACTCCACACCATCCTCACAGCCATCTGAGCGACACACACAACACACACACTCCACACCATCCTCACAGCCATCTGAGCGACACACACAACACACACACTCCACACCATCCTCACAGCCATCTGAGCGACACACACAACACACACACTCCACACCATCCTCACAGCCATCTGAGCGACACACACAACACACACACTCCACACCATCCTCACAGCCATCTGAGCGACACACACAACACACACACTCCACACCATCCTCACAGCCATCTGAGCGACACACACAACACACACACTCCACACCATCCTCACAGCCATCTGAGCGACACACACAACACACACACTCCACACCATCCTCACAGCCATCTGAGCGACACACACAACACACACACTCCACACCATCCTCACAGCCATCTGAGCGACACACACAACACACACACTCCACACCATCCTCACAGCCATCTGAGCGACACACACAACACACACACTCCACACCATCCTCACAGCCATCTGAGCGACACACACAACACACACACTCCACACCATCCTCACAGCCATCTGAGCGACACACAACACACACTCCACACCATCCTCAAAGCCATCTAAGAGAGACACACAACACACACTCAACACCATTCTCACAGCCATCTGAGCGACACACACACACACAACACACACTTCACACCATCCTCACAGCCATCTGAGCGACACACACAAAACACACTCCACACCATCCTCACAGCCATCTGATCGACACACACAACACACACACACACACACACACACACACACACACACCACCATCCTCACAGCCATCTGAGTGACACACAACACACACAACACACACTCCACACCATCCTCACAGCCATCTGAGCGAAACACACCACCATCCTCACAGCCATCTGAGCGACACACAACACACACTCCACACCATCCTCACAGCCATCTGAGCGACACACAACACACACTCAACACCATCCTCACAGCCATCTGAGCGACACACACACACACACACACACACACACACACACACCATCCTCACAGCCATCTGAGCGACACACACACACACACACACACACACACACACACCATCCTCACAGCCATCTGAGCGACACACAACACACACTCCACACCATCCTCACAGCCATCTGAGCGACACACACACACACACACACCATCCTCACAGCCATCAGAGCGACACACACTCCACACCACCCTCACAGCCATCCAAGAGGTACACACACACACAAAACACCATCCTCACAGCCATCTGAGAGACACACACAACACACACTCAACACCGTCCTCACATCCATCTGAGAGAGACACACAACACACACTCAACACACACAGTAGTCTCAGTAGTAGTCACAAGTGGAGAGTCTGAGCCCTTCAGTGCATTAACCTGGCCTCATTGTCATGATTCTGCCTGCTGCATTCTGATTGGCTCCCTGTACCTCTGCAAATACACACTTCTGTGCACAGTTGTGTACTGGCTCTGGTACTGGCCCGACCCGAATCACTGCCTCCTTCAACAGCAGTCTGTGACTGGTCCCTTTGTGTGTCAGTCAGATTCCTCCTCCTCCTGCCGTAGAGTTTTGGCCTCGTCGCGTAGAGAGGGTGACACTGTAACTCAGGGACTCCCGGCTCTACAGCTAATGATCATGTATTATATAGTTCCTGAGTAAAACAGCTCTGGAGCTCAGTAAAGCTCTGTCAGACTCCAGATTTATGTAAACACACAGTAAAATACAAACATACACAGCGTGGCCCTGCTGCAGCGACCCAACAGAACCCTGACAGAACTGCATGAGGGTGAAATCACAGAGAGGCTTTCAGTGATGAGGCTGAGGACCGTGTGATTTACAGAGACAAATCAAATGATCAGTAACACACACACACACACACACCCCACACACTACCTCTCAGCTCAAAGTCCTCCACCTCTTCAGCTGATCCTGATCCAGACCCGGATGCAGAGTGGTGAAAGGAATCATGGGAACTGAGAGGAGAGCCGCTGTCTGTGGAGGTGAACACTGAAGAATAAACAGAGATTTAAAGACATTCAGATCCCAACCTTATTCTCAGAACTGAACTCATCAGAACCATAACTGCTCAGTCTGGGGAGGGGGTCCACACGGCCAGGGTGTGTTAGCTTTGAGGTCAGAATGTGTCCTCTGTCTCCATCTGAACATCTGTCTAATCACATTCTGGCGCCACTGACAGGTGTGTGTTCTGGTTCTGGGAGACGGACCCGTTCTGTGCGAGAGCTGTCTCTCTAACGCAGTGATAAAGACTGGGACCTCACCCTGCTGAGAGCAGCTGGGCTGCAGGCGACTGCGACGGATCTGCTGTCTGCGAAGTCGGATTTTCTGCTTCAGCTGCTGGATCTCAGAGTCACTGTCTCCATCCTCCTCCGCCTCCTCCGCCCTCTTCCGCATGTTACACTTCATCAGCTCGATCGCCGCGATCAGAGACTCTGAGATGCTGAAGTGAGCGTTCTCCTGCAGGGGGCGCAATACAGCACTCACACATCAGCACTGTGGCAGTTACAGACATCATAAACATGTTTATTTTATGATGAAGACAGTCACTGTGCCAGGTTTGATCTGACAGGTCCGCTCTGACAGGTCTGCTCTGACAGGCAGGTTCTGACAGGTCCGCTCTGACAGGCAGGTTCTGACAGGTCCGCTCTGACAGGTCCGCTCTGACAGGCAGGTTCTGACAGGTCCGCTCTGACAGGCAGGTTCTGACAGGTCCGCTCTGACAGGCAGGTTCTGACAGGTCCGCTCTGACAGGCAGGTTCTGACAGGCCAGGCCCGTTCAGTGCCAGCTCTAATCAGCTGATGGAGTTTTAGAAGCAGCAGCAGTTCCTCACCTTTTCGAGGTCGGCACAGCTGCCGAAGTCCTGCTCTGAGAGATAACTGATCAAACTCTGACCCTCGGACGGTTTCCGGAACAAACCGTCATTCATCGCACTGCACTCTCCATCTGCAAACAGAACAGAAACTTCCCGTCTCCGTGTTTGTGTGTTTACACTCAATGTAACATTAGGGTGACCAGATCTGAAGCGGGGGGGGGGGTGGCTGCTGACGTGCAATAACGGTAGCTCTACAGTCAGACCGTCCAATCAGAAGATTTTAGGCTACTTCACCACGCCCCCTTCTCACTCAAGAGAACAAAACCAAGCAGGGGAGGGCGGGACTAGTTTGTGAACAAAATGCTTCTCGAAGTTCTATGTAAGCTCTAGAAAAACAAAATCACGGACGTTTGTGAAATTCCGCCCGGACATTTTCTTTTAAGTCTAAAAAAGAGGACATGTCCGGGGAAAAGAGGACGTCTGGTCACTCTGTGACATTAATCCAGTGCGAATCTGCAGTGTAGGTGTGTGTGTGTGTGTGTGTGTGTGTTTACACTCAGTGTGAATCTGCAGTGTAGGGATGTGTGTGTGTGTGTGTCTGTGTGTGTTTACACTCAGTGTGAATCTGCAGTGTAGGTGTGTGTGTGTGTTTACACTCAGTGTGAATCTGCAGTGTAGGGATGTGTGTGTGTGTGTGTCTGTGTGTGTTTACACTCAGTGTGAATCAGCAATGTAGGTGTGTGTGTGTGTTTACACTCAGTGTGAATCTGCAGTGTAGGGGTGGGTGTGTGTGTGTGTGTGTGTGTGTGTGTGTTTACACTCAGTGTGAATCTGCAGTGTAGGTGTGTGTGTGTGTGTGTGTTTACACTCAGTGTGAATCTGCAGTGTCTGTGTGTGTTTGTTTACACTCACTGGACTCCATGTACAGAGAGCTGCGACTGCTGCTGCTGCTGCTCTGAGAAGAAAATGGACCATAACTCTTCACGTTCGGCACTTCAGCAGCAGACTCTGAACACACACACACAGATACACACACAGATACACAAACACACACACACACACACACCAGTTAATTTCAGTACTACAGATATACATTTATCCTCCGATTCTGCAGATGTTGCTTGGGTTGGGGAAGGAATGGAATGAAAAAACAATCACAACAATAAACAGTGATCAACAAAAGGCTGTTTTTCATGCAGTGTAAATAAATCCTTTTGAACAGAACTCTCTCTCTGCTTCACTTTAAAACAAAGACCATGGGCTTCTTGGGGTTGTTTCTGAAGCCTGAGCCATACATCATTATTTCCACAAACCCAAACCTATTCTTAACGCTCGCACTAATTCTAATCCCTCAGACTCAGATTACACCCAAGAGAATGGAGCAGGAAACACTCCGCAGATTCTAGCGCTGAGCAGTGAAACCTGGGGATGTGTTTTAGTTTAATTTGAGGCTTAATCTGGGTCGGGAAAGTAAGCTCACTCAGCACAAACCCTGTTTCAGTCTTCCACCTCCCTCAGGCTCCGAGCGCTTTCCTCTCGGAGGAACAGAGGAACAGACACGGAAACTGCAAACTGTTTATCCTCAGGAGATTCTGGGGTTAGGGCAAACAAGATGAAGAAATATAAATGAAGCCATAAATGAGGAACAACAGTGAATCATGCAGGAGATAAAAGAGAAGGAGGTGCAGGCTCAGATGGAGGTTCGGGTTCACAGTGGACTGCGTGTGGATGTGTGCGTACAGCTGTGTGGAAATGTCTCGGACCCTCTGAGAACATCACACCTAAATCAGCCTTTCACCTCATGAGGCAGGGTCTCTGCCCTGATCCAGTTCCTCGCTCGCTGCAGTAACACTTCACTGATGTTTATGTGAAGTGTGTTTTCAGTCTTCATCTTTAACGCGGTCCGCGGCTTTTTACTGATTATTTATTATTTAAATAAAATCATCAACACAGAGACCTTGCACTGTCCAGAGGAAACCAACATTCACACACAGCTGAGAGGAGGTGTGTGTGTGAGAGAGAGAGAGAGAGAGACAGTGAGTGAGTGTATGGCAGTAAAACACTGCAGACCTGCGACAGGATCCTCTATAATTATGGTGATTTTCCGGGAGCCGACTGCTTCATGGTGAGAGCGAGAAAAAAGAAAGAGAAAGAGAGAGAGCGAGAGACATAAAAAAATCACTCAGAATCCCACAGGGCAGACAGACGGAGTGTCCCAACTGCGTACGCAACACTAACACTAACCCTAACTAATGTTAATGTGTGGAATATGCAGTGTGTAGTAAGTAGTGTGTGGTGTGTAGTAGAGTCACGTCTGTGGTATAAAATCCACAGTGTGTATTAGAGCCCATGGTGGAAGGTAAAGGCTGGCACTGTCCCACAATCCAACAGGAGACAAAGAGTGTAGAGATTCTCACGTGACAGTCACAGGCAAAATTTGAATAACTTTAAACCACTATCTTCTTTAGGCATTATTCATTTATTTAAAGTAATATAAATAGCTAACTTTTAAACTACAATTTTACATTCAATGAACACAAATTTCTCTTTAGAAATGTTAACTTATCTATAAAAGTAAGAAAACTACTTTAATGTGATGTGGAAATTTTTATACGACTCTGCATTTACAACTAAAATAATAAACAGCACTACACTGTAATTAAAGATACGTGAAAGTATATTTGACCTTTGACTGATTATGTTTGAGATTATGCAGCTAGCGTTAGCCAGGTTGCTAACGCTAATCTAGTGCTCAGTTTATTAAATAACACAGCGCTCGCCTCCACGAGTGTCTCCTCCGTTTCAGAGCTGCAGCTAGTGGACTTTCACTTTCAGTCAGAGACGGTAAGTCGTAAAGGGCATGTTAATAAGCTCAAACCCATTCGAATTAGTACATAGTACACTATCAGTATTTATTACACAACGGGGACACAGAGAGAGATTAGCAGAGGACTAGCAAGGACTTTTCATTAATAAAATAAAACATGGCACTACAGCAATAGTAGCCCCATTAACAGCAACTCAACAAACCCTGAAGATGCTCACACACACACACACACACACACAGTGCTCTAAATTATCAGACTGTGATACACTGGAGTAACTGTAGAGGGCGAGATACTGCTCACAAAATGCAACGGTAAAAGCTGTGGTGAAATCATTCCTCACAGAATTCAAATCCATTCAAAATAAATGAAGGCCTCATGACCACCACTGGCCTCAGTGTGGCGCTAGAAATCTACAAACCTTAAAAAAAAATAAAAAAAAAATAAAAAACTGTTTATCCCCAAAACACAAACACTCTAATAACTGTAATTACCTGTAAACCCTGTTCTCACCTTGTTTATGTTTCTGTGTGACCCCTGTGTCAGACAGCGACCTTGTGTGACCCCTGAAGCTCCGCCCCTTTCCTCGTTGCATGTCAGAGAAGGAGTTGCGGCGAGGGGGCTGCGGAGGGGCGGGGACACTGTGGTTGGCCGCAGGTGGAAGCTCGCTGCTGTGGGAGGAGCTACTGGAGCGTCTCCGTCTCCCCAGGTTTCCGATGGCGAGGTATTCCGGACCGTCGTCCACATCTGTACACTCTGGCTCGGAGTGGGTGGGGCCAATGGACTCAGTGTGGGTGGGGCCAGAGGGTTCAATCACACACACCTGTGGAACACCTGCAATGACATCACCATTGCCACACCCACTCTGAGCTCCCAGAACCCCGACCATCACCCCAAGCACTCCACCCCCTGACTCTGAAGCTCCGCCCACTGACTCCATTGAACGGCTGTATGCCACAGACTCTAAAACACACACAAACACACATTACAGACACATTCTACAGAAAAGCCCTCCCTTTAACACATTACACACACGGCTGAGTGTGCAGCAAAACTTCATTAAATATAAACATTACAATCATTATTGTATCAATAAAAACAATATTGTGAACATCACTTACACATTCACCTCTCTCAGGGTGAGCGCATTTACCTCACACTTCACACAGTGGAGAGGACTATAGTGAAGGGTTAATGTGGACCACGGTGGGGAGGACTCATGGGTTTTTGGGCTTAAAGGGTGCGTGTGTGTGTTTATTAAAGTGTTGATCTCCATGTTATAATGAGCCTCATTCACAAAGAGAAAGTGGAGATTACAGACTATAAGCAGCTCGCTGAAAGGAACACTGTAAACTATGAAGTCTATTATCAGTCCTAAATAATCACACACACACGGTGCCCTGTCCCTCCCCCTATTCTCTCTGCAAAGACCTCTGTGTCCTGTCTTTCCAAAGGCACTCAGTCACAATCCTGGAAACTCCAACCATTCTCATTACCCCCACTGTGACCACGAGGCTCAGGAATATTTCCATAACCCTCTGTCAGTAACACTGCAGTATCTGTCACTGATTAAACTGTTCACAGCACAGCGTCGACAACTAAGTACAGTTTCCCAAGCCAAAGATGACAAGGGATGACTGGCACGAGGCTCAGAGACCAGGGTGTGAAAGTGTATCTGTGGAAAACTGAATATTTGTGAAGGCTCCATTAAAAGTGAGGTATAAACACTTCCCATCAACACACTTTTTCAGAGACAGGTATTTACTTGTGCTGCTGAAATTGTTTGTGTTGCATTGTTCTCTGGCAGGGTGTGCTTTTTGTTGTGTAATGAACAGTTTTCTAACCTGTGTTTATTTGTGAAGCTGTGTAACTCTCTCTGAGGGAGCAGTCTGAGTTGTGTCTGCGGACGGCCCCTAGAGGGCACTCTGGAGGCAGCAGGTAGACACTATGACTCCTCAGAAGGCCAAGAGGAACTGGGTCCTTCATCTGGGACAACTGCACAAAACACACACACACACACACACACACACTACAGTAGTTACACTCATTCACACACAACTAATATTTGTTTTATTTTGTGAGTTCATTTTACAAAACACAATGTTCTCAATTACCCAGTTTGGCTTAAGCCCAAGGACAAGTTATCAGCCCAAGTGAAGACAATCTGCTTTCTGAAACAGCACCCCCCACAGACCAAAGAAGTGCAACGCTTTTGTCCTTCATTGGGGTTAATTTTTGGAAATATTTCGACTTTAATTTTTGTCGAACTAGAGGAAGTCTTGGAAAACTTCTCACTTCAGGCTTAAATTAAGGTAAATCTAACTTCTACACGTGCTGATTATTTACTGACCTCTCTGATTCGGACAGTGTCAATGAGGGCCAGGAGTCTTGGGTCATTTTTTTCCACAGCTTCTAAACACTGCAACATCGCTGTCACGTGAGGTTCACTGAGGAGAAACGCTTCATCTGCAGAAAGAGAACACACACACACACACACACACACACACACACACACACACACACACACGTGAGTCAAAAGTCGCAGGACACCCTTTTATTTTTTGATGTGCTGCATGACCACCTTCCTGTTTGAAAAACTTGCCCTGGTTCACAGTCTAAAACACAGGCCCCTCCCCAAACTCTGCCAGGTTTTCAGATAAAAGGGTGTCCTTCCACTTTCACTGACCCTGTATTTGTGTGTGTGTGTGTGTGTATTACTGTGACTATGCTGAGCTGCTAATGAGAAATGTGGGGTGACAATCAATTACACACTGAACATAATGAGGAGCCTGTGTCTAAAATTAGTTACAGTATTTTTTCAGGGTTTTCTTCATTTCTATACAACTAAAGGAACATCAGCATTATATATATATATATATATATATATATATATATATATATATATATATATATATGTGTGTGTGTGTGTGTGTGTGTGTGTTACCGTTGTAGTATTTGCGGGTGTTGGAAGAGTGTGCGAGAAGTGGGCGGAGCTGGGTGGAGAGAAAGTGACTCTGGAGGCTGTGGAGGAGCCAGCGCTCAGCTTTAAATCCTTCACCATGAACTCCACTCCTCAACATTGGCTCCAGCTTACTGAACTACAGAGAGAGAGAGAGAGAGAGGGAAAGAGAGAGAAAGAGACACAGACAGAGAGAGAGAGAGAGAGAGAGAGAGAGAGAGAGAGAGAGAGAGACAGAGAGAGAGAGAGAGACAGAGTGAGAGAGAGAGAGACAGAGAGTGAGAGAGAGAGAGATTTAAAACTCTTAAAGGTTAGATTTCAGACTGATTTATCAGTTTTATTAAATGTATTTTATTGCTCTATTTACCTGCTCTACGTGGTGCGCCAGGCTCGGGCTGATAAGCCTCAGACACCAAACAAACTGCCAATAATCCTTCTGTTTATAATATACCTGCAAAATAAACAAACCAGAAGTGCTCCTGAGCAGCGTTCTTAATGCTACAGACACGCATTTTCACACTGGAGTGAAATCACCCGCACAGGTGATGATGCTCCAACAGGCCTTTACTTCAACAGGCTCCACAGACCTGTCGTTGTGACACACAGCAGCACCGAGTTCTCCACTTCCTCATTCCAGCAGTCTCAGGTATTTACCTGTGGTCTCAGGTGTTTACCTGCTCTCTCTGGTCCTTTACCTGTGGACTCAGGTGTATACCTGCTCTCTCTCTGGTTCTTTACCTGTGGTCTCAGGTGTTTGCCTGCTCTCTCTGGTCCATTACCTGTGGTCTCAGGTGTTTGCCTGCTCTCTCTGGTCCATTACCTGTGGTCTCAGGTGTTTACCTGCTCTCTCTCTGGTCCTTTACCTGTGGACTCAGGTGTTTACCTGCTCTCTCTCTGGTCCTTTACCTGTGGACTCAGGTGTTTACCTGCTCTCTCTCTGGTCCTTTACCTGTGGACTCAGGTGTTTACCTGCTCTCTCTCTGGTCCTTTACCTGTGGTCTCAGGTGTTTACCTGCTCTCTCTCTGGTCCTTTACCTGTGGACTCAGGTGTTTACCTGCTCTCTCTCTGGTCCTTTACCTGTGGACTCAGGTGTTTACCTGCTCTCTCTGATCCTTTACCTGTGGTCTCAGGGGTTTACCTGCTCTCTCTGGTCCTTTACCTGTGGTCTCAGGGGTTTACCTGCTCTCTCTGGTCCTTTACCTGTGGCCTCAAGTGTTTAACCTGCTCTCTCTCTTGTCCTTTACCTGTGGACTCATGTTTTTACCTGTTCATGTTTGAGGCCATGGCTCAGGATGTTGTTCATGTCCTTGTGTAGTCGTTGTAGTCCTCCGTACCGTGACCACACATTGGGGTTATTCGTAGAGAGAAGCCCCTCCACAGTTGTCTTCAGATTAGACAGAAGCTTCCAGTGTTCACGCCTGAACACAAACAAACAAACAAACAAACAAACAAACAATAACCACAACTTTCACTCTCACTGACAGATTTCACATAACACTGTAAGATACAGGGAATCCTCTAACCAATCACAGCCTTGGATTACTGCGTGGATCAATCCGACCCAGGCTTGACTTTCTCCAAAGTCAAATTCAAGCATTTTCAAGGTCTTTCGAGGTTCATTTTCAAACTTTTCCAGCACCTTACAGTTGTAGCAAATTGCAGATTTATTCAAATACAGACACTCAAAATGATAACTGCACTTTTTATATATTTTTATAAAAGGGATGATAACATTTCTGAACTGTATTTGCTAATAGCAGAAGAATAAAATATTTAAAGAAATCAAAGTAGACTTTCCTTGTTATTGAAAATGAATCTACGTGTTTATATTTTTTGCCCTGTGTTTTTGTGCGTGAAAGGGTTAAACGTGCACGTTTATATTTTCACCCAGTACTTTCTAGTATTGCCATGAAAACAAGCATTACTCAACTGTATCACACAGTGCACGTCATTAAGCAAATTCACCAGCTAGCAGTGTACACACACAAATTAGCATTCACGTGTTCTGGAAAATTCTCCACTACGACGTACCTTTGAACCTCGAGAGTGCAGACTCTCCCACTGTGAAAAGCTGCAGGTGCTTTGTGTAGACTTTGCAGAGGGCTACCCATGGGGTGTGTCCTCGTCTTATCCATTGTTTGTATTTGTTGTTTTCTATGCAGCGCTAACAGTGCAGAACACTGACAGTAGGACACTGACAGTAGAAAAGTGCAGAACACTGACAGTAGGACACTGACCGTAGAACAGTGCAGAACACTGACCGTAGAACACTGACAGCAGAACAGTGCAGAACACTGACAGGAGGACAGTGCAGAACACTGACAGGAGAACAGTGCAGAACACTGACAGGAGAACAGTGACAGTAGAAAAGTGCAGAACACTGACCGTAGAACAGTGCAGAACACTGACCGTAGAACAGTGACAGTAGAACAGTGCAGAACAGTGACAGTAGAACAGTGCAGAACACTGACCGTAGAAAAGTGCAGAACACTGACCGTAGAACAGTGACAGTAGAACAGTGCAGAACACTGACCGTAGAACAGTGACAGTAGAAAACTGAAGAACACTGGCAGTAGAAAAGTGACAGTAGAAAAGTGCAGAACACTGACAGTAGAAAAGTGCAGAACACTGACAGTAGAACAGTGCAGGACACTGACCGTAGAACACTGACCGTAGAACAGTGCAGAACGCTGACAGTAGAACAGTGCAGGACACTGACAGTAGAACACTGACAATGGAACAGTGCAGGAAACTGACAGAAGAACAGTGCAGGACACTGACAGAAGAACACTGGCAATGGAACAGTGCAGGACACTGACAGTAGAACAGTGCAGAACACTGACAGCAGAACAATGCAGAACGCTGACAGTAGAACAATGCAGAACGCTGACAGTAGAACAGTGCAGAACGCTGACAGTAGAACACTGACAGTAGAACAGTGCAGGACACTGACAGTAGAACACTGACAATGGAACAGTGCAGGACACTGACAATGGAACAGTGCAGGACACTGACAGTAGAACAGTGCAGAACGCTGACAGCAGAACAATGCAGAACGCTGACAGTACAACAATGCAGAACGCTGACAGTAGAACAGTGCAGAACGCTGACAGTAGAACAGTGCAGGACACTGACAGTAGAACACTGACAATGGAACAGTGCAGGACACTGACAGTAGAACAGTGCAGAACACTGACAGCAGAACAATGCAGAACGCTGACAGTAGAACAATGCAGAACGCTGACAGTAGAACAGTGCAGGACACTGACAGTAGAACACTGACAGTAGAACAGTGCAGGACACTGACAGTAGAACACTGACAATGGAACAGTGCAGGACACTGACAGTAGAACAGTGCAGAACACTGACAGCAGAACAATGCAGAACGCTGACAGTAGAACAATGCAGAACGCTGACAGTAGAACAGTGCAGAACGCTGACAGTAGAACACTGACAGTAGAACAGTGCAGGACACTGACAGTAGAACACTGACAATGGAACAGTGCAGGACACTGACAGTAGAACAGTGCAGAACACTGACAGCAGAACAATGCAGAACGCTGACAGTACAACAATGCAGAACGCTGACAGTAGAACAGTGCAGGACACCGACAGTAGAACAGTTCAGGACACCGACAGTAGAACAGTTCAGGACACCGACAGTAGAACAGTTCAGAACACTGACAGTAGAACAGTTCAGAACACTGACAGTAGAACAGTGCAGAACACTGACAGTAGAACACTGACAGTAGAACAGTGCAGAACACTGACAGTAGAACACTGACAGTAGAACAGTTCAGAACACTGACAGTAGAACACTGACAGTAGAACAGTTCAGGACACTGACAGTAGAACAGTTCAGAACACTGACAGTAGAACAGTGCAGAACGCTGACAGCAGAACAATGCAGAACGCTGACAGTAGAACAATGCAGAACGCTGACAGTAGAACAGTGCAGGACACTGACAGTAGAACAGTGCAGGACAGTGACAGTAGAACACTGACAATGGAACAGTGCAGAACACTGACAGTAGAACAGTGCAGGACACTGACAGTAGAAAAGTGCAGAACACTGACAGTAGAACACTGACAGTAGAACAGTGCAGGACACTGACAATGGAACAGTGCAGGACACTGACAATGGAACACTGACAATGGAACAGTGCAGGACACTGACAGTAGAACAGTGCAGGACACTGACAGTAGAACACTGACAGTAGAACAGTGCAGGACACTGACAGTAGAAAAGTGCAGAACACTGACAGTAGAACACTGACAGTAGAACAGTGCAGGACACTGACAATGGAACAGTGCAGGACACTGACAATGGAACAGTGCAGGACAGTGACAGTAGAACACTGACAATGGAACAGTGCAGGACACTGACAGTAGAACAGTGCAGGACACTGACAGTAGAAAAGTGCAGAACACTTACAGTAGAACACTGACAGTAGAACAGTGCAGGACAGTGACAGTAGAACAGTGCAGGACAGTGACAGTAGAACACTGACAATGGAACAGTGCAGAACACTGACAGTAGAACAGTGCAGGACACTGACAGTAGAACAGTGCAGAACACTGACAGTAGAACAGTTCAGGACACTGACAGTAGAACAGTTCAGGACACTGACAGTAGAACAGTGCAGGACACTGACAGTAGAACACTGACAGTAGAACAGTTCAGGACACTGACAGTAGAACAGTGCAGGACACTGACAGTAGAACAGTGCAGGACACTGACAGTAGAACAGTGCAGGACGCTGACAGTAGAACAATGCAGAACGCTGACAGTAGAACAGTGCAGGACACTGACAGTAGAACACTGACAGTAGAACAGTGCAGGACACTGACAGTAGAACAGTGCAGGACACTGACAGTAGAACACTGACAGTAGAACAGTGCAGGACACTGACAGTAGAACACTGACAGTAGAACAGTGCAGAACACTGACAGTAGAAAAGTGCAGAACACTGACAGTAGAACACTGACAGTAGAACACTGACAATGGAACAGTGCAGGACACTGACAGTAGAAAAGTGCAGGACAGTGACAGTAGAACAGTGCAGGACAGTGACAGTAGAACACTGACAATGGAACAGTGCAGGACACTGACAGTAGAACAGTGCAGGACACTGACAGTAGAACACTGACAATGGAACAGTGCAGAACACTGACAGTAGAACAGTGCAGGACACTGACAGAAGAACAGTGCAGGACACTGACAGTAGAACAGTGCAGGACACTGACAGTAGAACAGTGCAGGACACTGACAGTAGAACAGTGCAGGACACTGACAGTAGAACAGTGACAATGGAACAGTGCAGAACACTGACAGTAGAACACTGACAGTAGAACACTGACAATGGAACAGTGCAGGACACTGACAGTAGAACAGTGCAGGACACTGACAGTAGAACACTGACAGTAGAACAGTGCAGGACACTGACAGTAGAACACTGACAGTAGAACAGTGCAGAACACTGACAGTAGAACACTGACAATGGAACAGTGCAGGACACTGACAGTAGAACAGTGCAGGACACTGACAGTAGAACACTGACAGTAGAACAGTGCAGGACACTGACAGTAGAACACTGACAGTAGAACAGTGCAGAACACTGACAGTAGAACACTGACAGTAGAACACTGACAATGGAACAGTGCAGGACACTGACAGAAGAACAGTGCAGAACACTGACAGTAGAACACTGACAATGGAACAGTGCAGGACACTGACAGTAGAACAGTGCAGGACAGTAGAACACTGACAATGGAACAGTGCAGGACACTGACAGTAGAACAGTGCAGGACAGTAGAACACTGACAATGGAACAGTGCAGGACAGTGACAGTAGAACAGTGCAGGACAGTAGAACACTGGCAATGGAACAGTGCAGAACACTGACCGTAGAACAGTGCAGGACACTGACAGTAGAACAGTGCAGAACACTGACAGTAGAACAGTGCAGGACACTGACAGAAGAACAGTGCAGGACACTGACAGAAGAACAGTGCAGGACACTGACAGAAGAACAGTGCAGGACACTGACAGAAGAACAGTGCAGGACACTGACAGAAGAACAGTGCAGGACACTGACAGAAGAACAGTGACAATGGAACAGTGCAGAACACTGACAGTAGAACACTGACAGTAGAACACTGACAATGGAACAGTGCAGGACACTGACAGAAGAACACTGACAGTAGAACACTGACAATGGAACAGTGCAGAACACTGACAGTAGAACACTGACAGTAGAACACTGACAGTAGAACACTGACAATGGAACAGTGCAGGACACTGACAGAAGAACAGTGCAGGACACTGACAGAAGAACACTGACAATGGAACAGTGCAGGACAGTGACAGTAGAACAGTGCAGAACACTGACAGTAGAACAGTGCAGGACACTGACAGAAGAACAGTGCAGGACACTGACAGAAGAACAGTGCAGGACACTGACAGAAGAACAGTGACAATGGAACAGTGCAGAACACTGACAGTAGAACACTGACAATGGAACAGTGCAGGACACTGACAGAAGAACAGTGCAGGACACTGACAGAAGAACACTGACAATGGAACAGTGCAGGACAGTGACAGTAGAACAGTGCAGAACACTGACAGTAGAACAGTGCAGGACACTGACAGTAGAACAGTGCAGGACACTGACAGAAGAACAGTGCAGGACACTGACAGAAGAACAGTGACAATGGAACAGTGCAGAACACTGACAGTAGAACACTGACAGTAGAACACTGACAATGGAACAGTGCAGGACACTGACAGAAGAACAGTGCAGGACACTGACAGAAGAACACTGACAATGGAACAGTGCAGGACAGTGACAGTAGAACAGTGCAGGACACTGACAGTAGAACAGTGCAGAACACTGACAGTAGAACAGTGCAGGACACTGACCGTAGAACAGTGACCGTAGAACAGTGCAGGACACTGACAGTAGAACCGTTGTATTGTTGACGGTGTTGAGCTTTGGTTTGTTCAGACTGCTCCATCCGGACAGAGGGCTATTTCCATGAACATTGAATGTAAACAAAACCAAAAAAACAGGACCTAAAGTTTTAAATAAAGGAATAACAACCCTTAAGCTAGCAAGGTTCATGTTGGAATTTTCTGTTCCACCTTAAGCGGAGCAGCAGTTAAAGCATTAGCCTGACAGCCGCCAGCATGAAACTATAGCTCGATTTAAGGTGGACCAGAACATTCCAACAAGAAACTTGCAGGAAGCGGCCAGTCTCCGCCCGGAGAAATATCAGTCACTCGGTGTGTACTATGAGGAATCTCCGCTGTGACCGCAGATATTTTTCCTCGTTACTCCAGCTAAAATAAAACCGTGTCTTACGCTGCTGTCTATCCGTCTCCCGCTGCGCTGCACGGGACAGAGGCGCCACGGAGTGCTCGGCGTTAGCATTTAGCATTCTGTAGTGTTTATTACCTTTGCTCCGCGGCGTCTGTTTCCGAGTGTATCTCCATAACTACGCTCTCTTTGACTCCTCCGACCCCTGCTTCAACCTCCGCTCATTTCTGACTGAAATGTCGAGCTAATATAGAGCTACTGTAGAATTCTTCAACTGTCAAAACAGGACCAGTCCGTTACAGCCTGAACCGAACTACACCCGATTTCGAACTCGCTCCACCCGTTTACAGATAAGCCGCGCCCTCACTGCGCTCTGATTGGTCAAGATGATATATTCTAATAAGAATTGTGTCCAATCATAGTTGAGTTTAAATTATTATCCAGTCACTGCGCACATTGTCGATCGGAGCAATCTATTATCGTGGGGGGCGCAGGAGGTCAGCCCTCGGCTCACGGCTCGTGCTTTTCTCAAATGTGGTTTAGGCAAATATTATATTATATTATATAAGCAAATATTTCATTTGTTTATAGATTTTAAATAAGTCACATCAAGACTAATGATATTTGTATGCAATTCTGTACTATATGAAGGATGAACACTCTGATTTCTCCCCACAGTTTGTGTTTAGCCTATGGGGAGTTCAAGCAAAGGTCATTGGTTCCATCTCGGTTTATTAAAAGTTCATAAGGTTTTATGAAGTATAATCACAGAAAATAATCACAAATAATGTTTTTGGTCGGTGGACTGTTCTCAGTCCAGACACTGAGGGGTTTAAAAACTCCAGCAGCACTGCTGTGTCTGATCCACTCTACACCAGCACAACACACACTCACACACCACCACGTCAGTGTCACTGCAGCGCTGAGAATGATCCACCGCCACATCACACCTGCTCTGTGGGGGTCCTGAGCGCTGAAGAACAGGGGGGAAAGGGGGCTAACAAAGAATGCAGAGCAACAGGTGGGCTACAATTTGTAATTGTAGAACTACAACGTTCTCCTGTCTGCTCCGTGAAGCTAAGAAAAGAACACTGAGTGTAGAGAAAGATGGTCATAAAGTTATGTCTGACCAGTGTATGTGTGTGTGTTTGGGGTGGGGAGGGGAGTGTGTGTGTGAGCAAGAGACTGTGACTGTATAGGGTGGGTGAGTGTGTGTCAGTGATAGAGAAGAGGGATTGTGTTAGTGTGTGTGTGCTTGTGGGGTGGGGAGGTGAGTGTGTGTGTGTGTCTGTGTTTACTCAGTTTACTATAATTCCCTGTGTCCATGGACCCCCTGGATCTGCCGCCTTTATCTATGGGGGAGCATTAACTACCAACACCACACTCCTCACAGACAGTCACCCGGAGGAAACCCACGCAGACACAGGGAGAACACACCACACTCCTCACAGTCACCCGGAGGAAACCCACGCAGACACAGGGAGAACACACCACACTCCTCACAGACAGTCACCCGGAGGAAACCCACGCAGACACAGGGAGAACACACCACACTCCTCACAGACAGTCACCCGGAGGAAACCCACGCAGACACAGGGAGAACACACCACACTCCTCGCAGACAGTCACCCGGAGGAAACCCACGCAGACACAGGGAGAACACACCACACTCCTCGCAGACAGTCACCCGGAGGAAACCCACGCAGACACAGGGAGAACACACCACACTCCTCGCAGACAGTCACCCGGAGGAAACCCACGCAGACACAGGGAGAACACACCACACTCCTCGCAGACAGTCACCCGGAGGAAACCCACGCAGACACAGGGAGAGCACAGCACACTCCTCGCAGACAGTCACCCGGAGGAAACCCACGCAGACACAGGGAGAACACACCACACTCCTCGCAGACAGTCACCCGGAGGAAACCCACGCAGACACAGGGAGAACACACCACACTCCTCGCAGACAGTCACCCGGAGGAAACCCACGCAGACACAGGGAGAACACACCACACTCCTCGCAGACAGTCACCCGGAGGAAACCCACGCAGACACAGGGAGAACACACCACACTCCTCGCAGACCGTCACCCGGAGGAAACCCACGCAGACACAGGGAGAGCACAGCACACTCCTCGCAGACAGTCACCCGGAGGAAACCCACGCAGACACAGGGAGAACACACCACACTCCTCGCAGACAGTCACCCGGAGGAAACCCACGCAGACACAGGGAGAACACACCACACTCCTCGCAGACAGTCACCCGGAGGAAACCCACGCAGACACAGGGAGAACACACCACACTCCTCGCAGACAGTCACCCGGAGGAAACCCACGCAGACACAGGGAGAACACACCACACTCCTCGCAGACCGTCACCCGGAGGAAACCCACGCAGACACAGGGAGAGCACAGCACACTCCTCGCAGACAGTCACCCGGAGGAAACCCACGCAGACACAGGGAGAACACACCACACTCCTCGCAGACAGTCACCCGGAGGAAACCCACGCAGACACAGGGAGAACACACCACACTCCTCGCAGACAGTCACCGGGAGGAAACCCACGCAGACACAGGGAGAACACACCACACTCCTCGCAGACAGTCACCCGGAGGAAACCCACACAGACACAGGGAGAACACACCACACTCCTCACAGACAGTCACGCGGAGGAAACCCACGCAGACAGAGGGAGAGCACACCACACTCCTCGCAGACAGTCACCCGGAGGAAACCCACGCAAACACAGGGAGAGCACACCACACTCCTCGCAGACAGTCACCCGGTGGAAACCCACGCAGACACAGGGAGAACACACCACACTCCTCGCAGACAGTCACCCAGAGGAAACCCAGGCAGACACAGGGAGAACACACCACACTCCTCGCAGACAGTCACCCGGAGGAAACCCACGCAGACACAGGGAGAACACACCACACTCCTCGCAGACAGTCACCCGGAGGAAACCCACGCAGACACAGGGAGAACACACCACACTCCTCGCAGACAGTCACCCGGAGGAAACCCACGCAGACACAGGGAGAGCACAGCACACTCCTCACAGACAGTCACCCGGAGGAAACCGACGCAGACACAGGGAGAACACACCACACTCCTCACAGACAGTCACGCGGAGGAAACCCACGCAGACAGAGGGAGAGCACACCACACTCCTCGCAGACAGTCACCCGGAGGAAACCCACGCAGACACAGGGAGAGCACACCACACACCTCGCAGACAGTCACCCGGAGGAAACCCACGCAGACACAGGGAGAGCACACCACACTCCTCGCAGACAGTCACCCGGAGGAAACCCACGCAGACACAGGGAGAGCACACCACACTCCTCGCAGACAGTCACCCGGAGGAAACCCACGCAGACACAGGGAGAGCACACCACACTCCTCGCAGACAGTCGCCCGGAGGAAACCCACGCAGACACAGGGAGAGCACACCACACTCCTCGCAGACAGTCGCCCGGAGGAAACCCACGCAGACACAGGGAGAGCACACCACACTCCTCACAGACAGTCACCCGGAGGAAACCCACGCGGACACAGGGAGAACACACCACACTCCTCGCAGACAGTCACCCGGAGGAAACCCACGCAGACACAGGGAGAGCACACCACACTCCTCGCAGACAGTCGCCCGGAGGAAACCCACGCAGACACAGGGAGAGCACACCACACTCCTCGCAGACAGTCACCCGGAGGAAACCCACGCGGACACAGGGAGAACACACCACACTCCTCACAGACAGTCACCCGGAGGAAACCCACGCAGACACATGGAGAACACACCACACTCCTCACAGACAGTCACCCGGAGGAAACCCACGCAGACACAGGGAGAGCACACCACACTCCTCGCAGACAGTCACCCGGAGGATACCCACGCAGACACAGGGAGAACACACCACACACCTCACAGACAGTCACCCGGAGGAAACCCACGCAGACACAGGGAGAACTGTAGGGCTTTATAGGTTAATAACAGATTTTTGTAATTGATGTGGAATTTAAATTTTGTGTGCTTTTGTGTTTCCACTTGGGTCTCTATTGCTCCTATAAACACTCCAAGCAAAAAAAAAACATCCATCCGTTTTGTGTGAGTCAGTTGAAAGATATTGGCGTCATCATGTGCACACACACTCAGACCTGTTTCAGCGTGTCAGTGTGACGTATAGAAACTACAGGACTGTGTGTGTGTGTGTGTGTGTGCGTGAGTGTGTATGAGCATGTGTTCATGTGTGTGTGTATGTGTTCGTGTGTGTGTGCGTGTCTGTGTGTGTGTGTGTGTATGTGTGCGTGTTTGTGTGTATGTGTGTGTGTGTGCGTGTGTGTGTGTGTGTATGTATGCAAGTGTTTGTGTGTATGTGTGTGTGTGCGTGTGTGCGTGTGTATGTGTGCGAGTGTTTGTGTGTATGTGTGCGAGTGTTTGTGTGTATGTGTGTGTGCGTGTGTGTGTGAGTGTGTGAGAATTTCTTTTTTATTTTGTTTTCCTTTTTGTTTTATTACTGATTTGGGTGGTTTTGGTTCTTGTTCTGATTATTCTTCTCTCGTTGTCCAGGTCTTTGCTATTGTTCAGGTTTAAATGAGCTCCAAACCCACTCCACCACCACATGGCAGTGTCCGGTCCCGACCCACATCTGCAGTTTAGCTCCTCACAGTTGAACACACCCGATCCCAGAACCGTGTCTGAGGCGTGTAACACCTCTCTCAGTTTCATGAGGATTTCCTGAATCTGACTGAAGTCTAAAATCAACATTTTCTGATTAAAAACCACACACAATTTTTAATAAAACAATTTATTGTGTTTAAAAAAACATACATTGGTTTATTACTTTCTTCTAAAACAGAACCAAACATAACAATCTCTTTCTGTAAATGTTTCAATGTTTACATTTTCATGGAAACACTGCATCGTCATCAACAGAAAGTTTATTATTATTTTGTCTTTGTGTTTAATTTAAAGTGAAATTATGTAAATATGATTCAAACATTCCGAAGTGTGAAAGTGTTTTGGATCAGAAACAATAGACAGTGCAGCTCTTTAATCGATAAATTATTGTCGAGTTACAAAATTAGACAGCGTTTCTTCTTTGGTTTAAAGTTCAGTTTCCTCTTCTTCCTGAGAATCCCACTCACTTTCAGTGAAACGTTCGACTGAATCATGTTCAGGAAACTCGTTTTCTTTAATAAGTTACATCCATTCAGCGATAAACAACAAACCGGTGTCAGTTTAAACTCATACTACAGTTCCTCAACAAAAGAAATCAATCAGATTTTCAATATTTCACTACCTTTGTGTTTAATCAAAGTCGTCACTGTTTGTTCTAATGACAGCAGCCGGAGTAAAAACAGCATCTGACACTGATCAACATCGAACATGGATCTCTCTACCCACTGTCCTCCCCCAACTGACCATCAGCGCAGGGAGCAGAGAGGTCAGCAGAGGGCGCCACTGTACAGCGTGTCAAAGCCCAACACACCAACTCTGTCTCTGGTTCTTCTGGTTCTTCTGGTTCTCTGAAGCTGAAGAGCCATCAGCAGCAGAACGCTGAAGCGTTTTAAATCATCTTATTTACAGATGTTTATTTCTGTTCAGAACGAGGTGACGCTGGGGTGGATGAGGGACGCGTGGTGGTGGGAGCTTGGCACTTCAGCCCGAACCCACTGTGTCCACTCGGGCCTGTGAGTTTTGTGCCAGCTGTACCCACTTTACCCACTCTGCAGCCTGAACCCACTGCATCAGCTGTGCCCACTGTGCTTGCTCCGGGTTCTGGAGGGCGTTGTATGGACTCAGGGGGGTGCTCTGGACCCTGTGTGGACTCAGGGGGGCCTTGTTTTTCTGATGTTGAAGGTTAGATTTAGCGAGCAACTTTAGGAGAATATTTTCTCGTTGAAGCTCATAGTGCCTCTCCCAAAGTTCCTTAATCCGCTCCTTAAGAACCTCCACCTCCTCCCTCACCGCAAACAGCAGGTGGCCTTTTACCAGGTCCTGTAACACACACACACACACACACACACACACACATCAGGCTAAAGTCAGGAACCAGGAGGATATGGGTTAAAACCAACTCCTCTTAAACAGCTCAGACACTCACCATCGCCTGCTCGATCTTGTTGTCAATGGCCACAGCGCTGGGTCCATAAACACTGCAGGGAGAAGCAAGATGAGTTCAGTGAATTCAAAACCATTATAAACACAGCAGGGTTCAGCCTCAGCTCCAGGAACAGTTCTTAAACCAGTCCACTGTCCTAAAACAGTCCTAGACCAGTCCTGAAACAGTCCACTCTCCTAAACCAGTCCTGAACCAGTCCACTCTCCTAAACCAGTCCTAGACCAGTCCTGAAACAGTCCACTCTCCTAAACCAGTCCTGAACCAGTCCACTCTCCTAAACCAGTCCTAGACCAGTCCTGAAACAGTCCACTCTCCTAAACCAGTCCTGAACCAGTCCACTCTCCTAAACCAGTCCTAGACCAGTCCTGAAACAGTCCACTCTCCTAAAACAGTCCTAGACCAGTCCTGAAACAGTCCACTCTCCTAAACCAGTCCTAGACCAGTCCTGAAACAGTCCACTCTCCTAAACCAGTCCTGAACCAGTCCACTCTCCTAAACCAGTCCTAGACCAGTCCTGAAACAGTCCACTCTCCTAAACCAGTCCTAGACCAGTCCTGAAACAGTCCACTCTCCTAAACCAGTCCTGAACCAGTCCACTCTCCTAAACCAGTCCTAGACCAGTCCTGAAACAGTCCTGAAACAGTCCACTCTCCTAAACCAGTCCTAGACCAGTCCTGAAACAGTCCACTCTCCTAAACCAGTCCTAGACCAGTCCTGAAACAGTCCACTCTCCTAAAACAGTCCTAGACCAGTCCTGACACAGTCCACTCTCCTAAACTAGTCCTAGACCAGTCCTGAAACAGTCCACTGTCCTAAACCAGTCCTAGACCAGTCCTGAACCAGTCCTGACACAGTCCACTCTCCTAAACTAGTCCTAGACCAGTCCTGAAACAGTCCACTCTCCTAAACCAGTCCACTCTCCTAAACCAGTCCTAGACCAGTCCTGAACCAGTCCACTGTCCTAAACCAGTCCTAGACCAGTCCTGAACCAGTCCTGACACAGTCCACTCTCCTAAACTAGTCCTAGACCAGTCCCGAACCTGTCCACTCTCCTAAACCAGTCCTAGACCAGTCCTGAAACAGTCCACTCTCCTAAACCAGTCCTGAACCAGTCCACTCTCCTAAAACAGTCCTAGACCAGTCCTGAACCAGTCCACTGTCCTAAACCAGTCCTAGACCAGTCCTGAAACAGTCCTGACACAGTCCACTCTCCTAAACTAGTCCTAGACCAGTCCTGAAACAGTCCACTGTCCTAAACCAGTCCTAGACCAGTCCTGACACAGTCCACTCTCCTAAACTAGTCCTAGACCAGTCCTGAACCAGTCCACTCTCCTAAACCAGTCCTAGACCAGTCCTGAACCAGTCCACTCTCCTAAACCAGTCCTGAACCATTCCACTCTCCTGAACCAGTCCTAGACCAGTCCTGAACCAGTCCACTCTCCTAAAAAAGTCCTAGACCAGTCCTGAACCAGTCCACTCTCCTAAAAAAGTCCTAGACCAGTCCTGAACCAGTCCACTCTCCTAAAAAAAAGTCCTAGACCAGCCTTACACCAGTCTTGAACCAGTCCACTGTCCTAAACCAGTCTTAGACCAGCCCTAAACCAGTCCTAGACCAGTCCTGAACCAGTCCACTCTCCTAAACCAGTCTTGATCCAGTCCTGAACCAGTCCACTCTCCTAAAACAGTCCTAGGCCAGCCCTAAACCAGTCCACTCTCCTAAAACAGTCCTAGACCAGTCCACGGTTGGGCGGCACGGTGGCTTAGTGGTTAGCACGTTCGCCTCCCAGCGCTGGGATCTTGGGTTCAAGTCCCATCTGGGTGGAGTTTCCATGTTCTCCCAGTGTCTGCGTGGGTTTCCTCCGGGGACTCTGGTTTCCTCCCAAAAACATGGAGTGTAGGTGAATTGGCTTCTGTCTAATAACTGTCCTGGTGTGTGAGTGAATGAGTGTGAGCCCAGATATGGATTGGCGCTCTGTCCTGGGTGAAACCCTAGTGCCCGATGCAGTCCTCCAGGTGGACGGTCGTTCCTAGTCGAGAGTACGCTGTGCGCGTTTGGCTGCCGCTTCTCACCAGTGTGTGTGTGGATTGAATGTTCTGAGCGTTCTGAGCAGTGTGGATTGTAAAGTGTCCTTGGGTGTCTAGAAAGGCGCTATATAAGTGTAAAGATACATACATACTCTCCTAAAACAGTCCTGAACCAGTCCACTCTCCTAAAACAGTCCTGAACCAGTCCACTGTCCTAAACCAGTCCTAGACCAGTCCTGAACCAGTCCTAAACCAGTCCACTGTCCTAAACTGTTCTTCGTAGCTGGATACGTGACTTTCTGCAGGTCAGCCACAGCGTTCTATACACACTCGTATTCCGAATAAAAGGCTGCATTTCTTAACTGTGATTGGCTGTGGAGCGAGTCAGTCAAACACTCTGACCAATAAGAGCGCACGTGGAGGAAATTTTTGCGAATACAGGCGGAAAAAAAGCGGAGCACGTAAACCCCAGCGCTAACAACAAAAACACAGCCCCAGAACCCCGTCTCTGGAGAGTTCTGATGTGGTGCTGCTGATTTTCAACAGAAAAAAAAACTGAGTGTAACTTTAACTAAATAAATTGAAACAACTGTTCAAAACACCAGCACTTTTCACTCTGAGGCTGAGGCTATTTACTGAAACGTTCCGGTCCACATTAATATGCGCAGCATTTACATTTATCTTTTTAAGGTGGAACAGAAATGTCCAGCAGCTGAGTCAGAAGCTCAGTCCGGTTCTGTAGGTCCGGACCGAGGGGATGAAACGCCCTCTCGGAATAAAGTGACGAGTGAATGAAAGGAAAGGCGTTTTTACCTGGTGCTGGTGCTGGTGCTGGTGTTGGTGCTGGTGTTGAGGGGAGTCTCGCAGGTAAGAGCGCAGCGCATCGTGACGAACTTTAAATCCACAGAAAGTACACAGGGAACGTAAGGGTTCTGCAGCTTTTATACAGAAGAGAACGTCAGGAACAGCGCCATCTACAGACCACAATCAGAACAGACGCGGCACAGTTAAACCGGCCCCAGTCTAAATTTAGACCTCCATTGAAATCCCTCCATAGAAACTCTCACTGCGTCCCCGTGTCTCTTCATCATCCTCCTCCTCCTCATCATCATCTTCATCACCATCTTATCATCTTCACATCACTGTGGAAATAAACACATTCTTTACCTGATACCCCCCCACAACCAAAACAAAACAAACTAACACACACACACACACACACACACACACACACACATACAGACACACACACACACACTCAAACACACATACAGACACACGCACACACACATACAGAAACACACACACACACTCAAACACAGAAACACACAGACACGCACACACACACACACACACATACAGACACACACATACAGAAACACACACACACTCAAACACAGAAACACACAGGCACACACACACACACAGACACACACACACACACAAAGAAACGCACACAGAAACACACACAAACACACGCACACAGAAACACACACACACACACGCAGACACAGAAACACACACACACAGAAACACACATACACAGACACACACTCAGACACAGAAACACACACACACAGAAACACATACACAGACACACGCACACACACAGACTCACATACAGACACACACACACAGAAACACACACACACAGAAACACACACAGAAACACTCAGACACAGAAACACACACACACACACTCAGACACAGAAACACACACACACACACACAGAAACACCCATACACAGACACACGCACACACACAGACTCACACACTCAGACACAGAAACACACACACACACACACAGAAACACACATACACAGACACACGCACACACACAGACTCACATACAGACACACACACACAGACCCACACAGAAACACACATACACACACACAGATACACACACACACAAACACCCTGAATATTGTGTGTGTGTGTGTGTGTGTGTGTGTGTGTGTTTGTGTGTGTGTAGGTATTTGAGGTTGTGTTGAGACCTGCTCAGTGATCTAATTTCCAAAGAAAAAAATACATTCTGTAAAAATGAAGGTTTATTTCCGTGTGTGGAGAGGAGGGAAGGAGGTGTGTGTGTGTGTGTGTGTGTGTGTGTGTGTGTGTGTGTGAAATAAATGGGAAAACACTGAAGTAATTTCTCTAGTTCGGTCTAAAATCAGAGTCATGAGGCGGTGTTAGTGTAAACAATGTTACATAAGAGTGAGACTGAGGGTCAGTGAGGGTCAGTTGTGTGTGGTTTCTGTGGGTGGAGGTGGGGGGGGCAGTGTGGAGCTCTGAAATACGACATTATTTTATGAGTTTATATTTATTTTCATTGTGCAATGATCCCCAAAGAGAATGTATAAAGGAGGAGGAAACTCTGGTGAAACATAAATGAAAAACTCGTTTACTCTGTACTTTTCCATGGCGTCTGTTGTAATGTAATGTGCAATTATCTGTCACTGAACAACGAAATCTGTGGCAGCGAACACACACACACACACACACACACCTGCACTAGGGGCTGGGAACACACACCGAGAGCCACCCGGTTCTGGTTATGGAACACACCGCCATTCTCTGCTCCTGGGGCGCAGCTGTGGGTTCAGTGCCTTGCTCAAGGGCCTCTCAGCCGTGGATGTTCCCCCAGGGTTTGGGGATTGAACAACTCGGTACCGGCAACTTTCCGGTACCAAGCCCAGTCTCTAACCATCAGCCCAAGGCTGCCCATGTTTATAATGGGCCTCACAGTCCTCCAGTTAAAGCAGTCAATGGGTAAGGTCCAAATGGGAAGAACCCTCCGTTGACATGTGTGAGTTCCTGTCCTCTTCCAAAAGTTTCATAGTGCAGTTTCTGCAGTGCTGTGCCCGGAGTAGCAATGACATAGAGGCTCTTTTCATAGCGGGGTGTTCTACTTTTATGCGATTTTGCCCTTCAGCTGTAGCTTTAAGATCGAAGGCTGATCGAATTAAACCTTAAAACCGAGCAAAATGTTTCACCACAGTTTTTTTCCTAAAGCTTTTCTACAGTTAAATGAATCAGTAAAATAAGTATCAGAGAAATCTGTTCTGTTCCCAATAAAAAACACGAGTCCATCATCAGTTTCCTGAAAAAATCAAATGAGTTTTTATAGAAGTTTCCTGGAAAAAAGCAGCTGCAGAAATTTAGTTACGGAACAATACCCTGTTCCACTGAAGCTCTGTTAGAGTTTTTTTACAATCGCTAACAAGCATCTACCAAAACACCGTAACACAGCAACACAACTACATCCCGCAGCTCACCAGACAGTTCACTTTCTCCAAACCACAGTTTATTCATTAAATACCAGCTTTAAAAAATGAAACAACACTTTCCCTACGTTCACTAACTCTATCAGAACCCATTCTGTCAAAACACTAACAGCTGACGATGGCATTACAGTCACAGCTTTACTTTCCCTGTGTCAGTTTTAACAAAAACAAACAAAGTAGACTTTACGGCATCGACTGTAGTTTACAGTGTCTTTTTGCTCCAAACCATGGCATGTTTTACTTGAGTGTCACACGAGTGTATTTTTGGTAATATACTGTCCTCAAAAATAAATATGTTAATAAAAATAAAAGAATACAGTTCATCACTGAGCTGGTGCAGTACCTGTATTTTACTGTAGGGTCACGATATTGAAAAGATCAACAAAAAAATGGCATTTGGTCCCAAATATAAATGTGTAAAAATAAAATAAACACAAAATACACATTCAGTCACGCTCTCGTCCAGACGTTATTTACTTTTTTCTCTCACTGTTCGCTGCTGATGTCCCAGAAGTAGCTGTTTTACACTGTATTTAAGATTTTGAAAAATATGTTTTCATTTCTGTGGCGCTTTCTACAAGCATTTCAACATGAGACAAGAACGATCCATAAATTAAATGTTTGAGAAGTGTTTATGTTGTGATAGGATATGTTAGCATTTTTGAAACGTTTGTTGATGGCATTCATTCATTGTCTGTAACGCTTATCCAGTTCAGGGTCGGGGTGGGTCCAGAGCCTACCTGGAATCATTGGGAGCAAGGCGGGAATACACCCTGGAGGGGGCGCCAGTCCTTCACAGGGCAACACAGACACACTCACACATTCACACCTATGGACGTGTTTTTTGGACTGTGGGAGGAAACCCACGCAGACACAGGGAGAACACACCAACTCCTCACAGACAGTCACCCGGAGGAAACCCACGCAGACACAGAGAGAACACACCACACTCCTCACAGACAGTCACCCGGAGGAAACCCACACAGACACAGAGAGAACACACCACACTCCTCACAGACAGTCACCCGGAGGAAACCCACGCGGACACAGGGAGAACACACCACACTCCTCACAGACAGTCACCCGGAGGAAACCCACGCAGACACAGAGAGAACACACCACACTCCTCACAGACAGTCACCCGGAGGAAACCCACGCAGACACAGAGAGAACACACCACACTCCTCACAGACAGTCACCCGGAGCGGGAATCGAACCCACAATCTCCAGGTCCCTGGAGCTGTGTGACTGCGACACTACCTGCTGCACCACCGTGCCGCCCTGTTGATGGCATACTTTGTGAAAACAATATGAATTGTGTTAATGGTGTAGTTCACAGCGGACGGATGTTGTGCTAATTGTGTTTATAAATGATGTGTAGAGAAATTGTAAAAAAGAGTAAGACGAATATTCTATTTTAAAACATTACACACAAATCATTAAACATTAAAGACTCGAGGGTAAACTGTAGCTGAACTGAAGATGAAAGAGATTCTGTCAGCTCTGACACCCGCACTACACACACACACACACACTTTCTGGAGAACTGTTTTTGTATTATTTTCCAGAGAATTTCCTTGAGGAACAATTTTGACAAAATGCTAGTTTGAATGCCGAGGAAATATTGCATCATCATCAACTGCAGCTCTGAGTCGACAAGAACACGGAAGCTTTTCACTCGTTACAAACTCTCTGTTCTATCCTTCTCCTCCAATCACACGACAGCTTCCTCCTGGACACAGAGCTCAACATGCTCACAGGAGAACACCACTGCCTGGATAGCTCCCATCAGCTCAACACACTTGGAGGAGAAACTAACAATGCTTCTT
Source organism: Hoplias malabaricus (assembly GCF_029633855.1). Classification (NCBI taxonomy): domain Eukaryota; kingdom Metazoa; phylum Chordata; class Actinopteri; order Characiformes; family Erythrinidae; genus Hoplias; species Hoplias malabaricus. The sequence goes on along the minus strand of NC_089815.1, from coordinate 29,359,581 downwards.
TCAATGTATGGTACCTGCTCTAGCACCACACTCCCCAGTTCAGTGTCGTCTCAGAACCCAAACTCTAAAGAGAGCAGCGGGTTTTGGAAATCACAACAACGGCGGTGGTAACGTTAAACGTTGTTTACTTGTGTATTGGCGTGTTGTTGTTGTTTGGGACTGAACACAGCTCTGTCATCAGTTCAGACAGATCAGTATTTGAGTATCAGAGTTTGTTCCTTCCTTGTTTATATTCACTCACGTTCATCAGCTGTAACCAGCACTTATTACTTAATTAATTCATTGTCTGTAGCCCTTATCCAGTTCAGGGCGGAGGTGGGTCCGGAGCCTACCCAGAATCACAGGGCGCAAGGCAGGAACACACCCTGGAGGGGGCGCCAGTCCTTCACAGGGCAACACACACTCACACCTACGGACACTTTTGAGTCTCCAGTCCACTTACCAAAGACAGTCACCCAGAGGAAACCCACGCAGACACAGGGAGAACACACCACACTCCTCACAGTCACCCGGAGGAAACCCACGCAGACACAGGGAGAACACACCACACTCCTCACAGACAGTCACCCGGAGGAAACCCACGCAGACACAGAGAGAACACACCACACTCCTCACAGACAGTCACCCGGAGGAAACCCACACAGACACAGAGAGAACACACCACACTCCTCACAGACAGTCACCCGGAGGAAACCCACGCGGACACAGGGAGAACACACCACACTCCTCACAGACAGTCACCCGGAGGAAACCCACGCAGACACAGGGAGAACACACCACACTCCTCACAGACAGTCACCCGGAGGAAACCCACGCAGACACAGAGAGAACACACCACACTCCTCACAGACAGTCACCCGGAGGAAACCCACGCAGACACAGAGTGCAGTTGTCAGAAAACTGGGAAGAAATTTATTCAAATTAAATCCGTTTTATATTAATTTAATGAATATTGTATTTATTAATTACTTTTGTGTGTGACGTGTCAGTGATAGCTTCCTGCTGAGGGTCAGTTTGGGTTTGAGTTGTTGACAGTCACCGTTTGTTTTTTTAATATAAAACACTGTTGTGTAGTGGAGAGAGAACACGTCTCTTTTCATTTTATAGCAATTTATTAACTGCGTTTTAATTTCATAAAGAAACAGATCTGTCCCAAACTCCACCCCCTAGCGATGGGTTAAAGTTAACACTCAGCTCTAACCCAGCGCAGCTCCGTGGAGTTTTGTCTCAATGAAGGAATTTTCAGAAAACCGTTTGTAATTTGGGGACATTCGCAGGTTCTAAATTTGTTGCTGTTTTTTTTTCAGACAACTCTCAGAAATCGTCCTCAAACAGAAGCTTTTGAAACATCAGCTGTTTTCTCCAAAATCATTTTATTGTGAGATGATGCGAAACACAGAACAAAGAGACATCAGTGTAACATTCCTCCAGAGAACCGCTCTAGATACAGTACAGAGACGATACCAAAGTACATCCTAAAAAAGACGGAATATTCGTGAGCTTCAACAAAAATGGAATCTGAAACAGAATTAGTGTCAGGTGACGGTGAGTTTTACTTCCAGCCTCAGGCTTAAAGTGGATCAATGATAATAATAATAATAATAATAATAATAATAATACTACACTTTAAATACTTTTTATTTTCGTTGGAAAATAATTTAGGATTTTGGCTGAGTTCAGTTTCATTTCAACATTAAATATAAATTGGCAAAAAATAAAAAATAATCATCAAAAAAAAAATTAAAAGAATAATAGTTCTAGATAAAACGTGAGTCAAGGTTCTTAGACAGAACCCTCTTTGAGTTAATGTTTAAAATCACTCCACATTAAAGTGCAGTATTAAGTCTATAATGTTAAACCCAGCCCTAATTACAATACTGTCTTTTTAATCTCAGGATTATTATTAATTATTAATGTCAGAGTAATTCACATAATCTCTTAGTCTCTCACACACACACACACACACACACACACACACACACACACACACACACACACACAAACACAGAGTTGAGAGTCCAGTAAATGACGGCTTCCTGTGTCAGTTTCTTACAAACCCCACGATGTGTGTTAGTTTCAATGCTAATTAAGAAAGAATATTAATATTTGCTCTATAATTATATTCATCATTAATATTATGGTTCTGATATGAGCAGCTCAGAGTCTGAGGCATAATTATTTCACAAATTAATATTCTCGTCTATTGACTGAGTTAAAATAAACTTATTTGTGGGTGTGTGTGTGTTTGTGGGTGTGTGTGTGTGTGTGTGTGTGCATGCGAGTATTTTGTGTGTGCGCACATGTGCATGTGTGTATTTTCTTCATGTGTGTGTGTGTGTAAGTAAAAGATTGTTGTTAGTAATGAGTGATTCCTCCAGAAGTGTCGGGCGCCCCCGGTCCAGTCCGTGCCACGGCTTTTGGGCGTTCTCTAAGTCTTTAGACGTTCTCTTTAAGCCTCGGCTCCACCCCCTGGGGGCACTCCTGCTGGAGCTGGACCACCACTGTTTCCACGGTGACCTCCTCCTCGCTGTCACTGCTGTCGGAGCTGGGCTCGTCGTAGTTGGACGAATCGTCCTGTTCCCGTGGCGACAATGCAGTCGCCATGGCACCAAAGGAGTGAGCGCTGGTGGACGCTAGCGAGCGCAGCAGCGGAGTGTTCTCCGAAACGTCCTCGTTCTCCTCGTGTTCTGTGCCGCTGTCGGATTCAGAGTCGCCCTCAGACGGAACCACCTTCTGTTTACAAACTGGACACGTCTTCTTTGTCTTTGTCAACCATGGGTCCACACACTTACAGTGATATGCTAGAGACAGAGAGACAGAGAGATAGGAGCCGATTGATAAATACATTATTCAAAATAAATCTAAAATATTTGCATGTTTTATTGACTTTAAAAAGAATTTGATTCCATTTGGCACCAAGGGTTATTTTACAAACAGAGTGCGGTGCAGGGGGTAAAAACATGACCTCATTAAATCAATGTACACAGGAAACAAGACAAGAGCCGATCTCTCAGGAGCGCGGCGCGAGACAGAACTGATCTCTCAGGAGCGTGGAGCAAGACAGAGCCGATCTCTCAGGAGCGCGGCGCGAGACAGAGCCGTTCTCTCAGGAGCACAGAGCGAAACAGTCGTTCTCTCAGGAGCGCGGCGCGAGACAGAGCCGTTCTCTCAGGAGCGCGGCGCGAGACAGAGCCGTTCTCTCAGGAGCGCAGCGCGAGACAGAGCCGTTCTCTTAGGAGCGTGGAGCGAGACAGAGCCGATCTCTCAGGAGCGCGACGCAAGACAGAGCCGTTCTCTCAGGAGCGCGACGCGAGACAGAGCCAATCTCTCAGGAGCGTGGAGCAAGACAGAGCCGTTCTGTTAGGAGCGCGGAGCGAGACAAAGGTGTTCTTTCAGGAGCGCGGAGCAAGACAGAGCCGATCTCTCAGGAGCGCGGAGCAAGACAGAACCGTTCTCTCAGGAGCGCGGGCCGAGACAGAACTGATCTCTCAGGAGCGTGGAGCAAGACAGAGCCGATCTCTCAGGAGCGCGGAGCAAGACAGAGCCGTTCTCTCAGGAGCGCGGCCGAGACAGAGCCGTTCTCTCAGGAGTGCGGCCGAGACAGAGCCGTTCTCTCAGGAGCGCGACGCAAGACAGAGCCGTTCTCTCAGGAGCGCGACGCAAGACAGAGCCGTTCTCTCAGGAGCGCGACACGAGACAGAGCCAATCTCTCAGGAGCGCGACGCAAGACAGAGCCAATCTCTCAGGAGCGCGGCGCGAGACGGAGCCAATCTCTCAGGAGCGTGGAGCAAGACAGAGCCGATCTCTCAGGAGCGCGGAGCAAGACAGAGCCGTTCTCTCAGGAGCGCGGTCGAGACAGAGCCGTTCTCTCAGGAGCGCGGAGCAAGACAGAGCCGTTCTCTCAGGAGCGCGGCGCGAGACAGAACCGTTCTCTCAGGAGCGCGGAGCGAGACGAAGCCGATCTATCAGGAGCGCGGAGCAAGACAGAGCCGTTCTCTCAGGAGCGCGGCGCGAGACAGAGCCGTTCTCTCAGGAGCGTGGAGCGAGACGAAGCCGATCTCTCAGGAGCGCGGAGCGAGACGAAGCCGATCTCTCAGGAGCACGGCGCGAGACGAAGCCGATCTCTCAGGAGCGCGGCGCGAAACAGAGCCGATCTCTTCAGGAGCGCGGAGCGAGACGAAGCCGATCTATCAGGAGCGCGGAGCAACACAGAGCCGTTCTCTCAGGAGCGCGGCGCGAGACAGAACCGTTCTCTCAGGAGCGTGGAGCGAGACGAAGCCGATCTATCAGGAGCGCGGAGCAAGACAGAGCCGTTCTCTCAGGAGCGCGGCGTGAGACAGAACCGTTCTCTCAGGAGCGCGGAGCGAGACGAAGCCGATCTCTCAGGAGCGCGGAGCGAGACGAAGCCGATCTCTCAGGAGCACGGCGCGAGACGAAGCCGATCTCTCAGGAGCGCGGCGCGAGACGAAGCCGATCTCTTCAGGAGCACGGCGCGAAACAGCCGTTCTCTCAGAAGCGGCGCGAGACAGAGCCGTTCTCTCAGGATTGCGACACGAGACAGAGCCGTTCTCTCAGGAGCGCGGAGCGAGACAGAGCCGTTCTCTCAGGAGCGCGGAGCGAGACAGAGCCGTTCTCTCAGGAGCGCGGAGCGAGACAGAGCCGTTCTCTCAGGAGTGCGGAGCGAGACGGAGCCGATCTCTCAGGAGTGCGGAGCGAGACGGAGCCGTTCTCTCAGGAGCGCGGAGCGAGAAAGAGCCGTTCTCTCAGGAGCGCGGAGCGAGAAAGAGCCGTTCTCTCAGGAGCACGCCGCGAGACAGAGACGATCTCTCAGGAGCGTGGAGCGAGACAGAGCTGCTGCCTAAGCCCAACGTTATTGAATATTTATATTAATGAACTGGCTATGATTCTGAAGCGTTCGGCAGCGCCCGGTCTCACTCTGCACGACTCGGAGATTAAATTCCTTCTCTACGCAGACGAACCCACAGAGCAGGGTCTACAGCAGAACCTGGACTGCTGGAGCAGTGCTCTCAGAACTGTCAGACAGTCAACCTTAAAAAGACAAACACAGTGATATTTCAGAAGAGATCCAGATCTCAGGGAAACACACACATGAATGAACTGAGAGAAAAAGCACACAGAGCTTTCTACGCCATAAAACAACACATTCCTGTAGAAATTCCCAATAGAATTTGGCTAAAAATATTTCAATCTGTGATTGAGCCCATCGCCCTTTTACAGCAGTGACGTGTGGGGTCCACTCACTGATCAGGAGTTCAGCAAATGGAACAAACACCCGACCGAGACCCTGCAGAGTTCTGTACATTTATTCTAAAGGTGCACAGGGGCACCACGAACAGTGCATTCAGAGCAGAGTCAGACCAATATCCACTCATTCTAACAACACACACCTTACACACACCATCACCCCCCAACACACAACAATTGAATTTGAGAGAGAGAGAGAGAGAGAGAGAGAGAGAGAGAGATACATAGAGAGAGAGAGAGAGATACAGAGAGACAGAGAGAGATACAGAGAGAGAGAGGCAGAAAGAAAGAGAGGCAGAAAGAAAGAAAGAAAGAAAGAATGGCTTTGATACATACACACACATGCACACAGACACACTTTTGTTTTGAGGGGTGTGTAAATGCTGAACTGACCGTGAGAACAGGGCAGAACTCGCAGCTTTTCTCCTTCTTCATATTCATCCAAACAAATCGCACAAACGTCATAAACATCACCTGCACAAAACCAAAACCAGCTTTAATCTCTCTCCTCATTCTCTCTCTCTCCTCGTTCTCTCTGTGAAGAACTTTATTTTGTGTTAATTTTCATATGTATGCGATAGGAAATAGAACTTCTGGAATTCTAGTGATTCTTCTGTCTGTTTGTGTGTATAGTTTGTGAGTGTACAGTGTGTGTTTATGTATAGTGTGTGTGTGTGTGTGTGTGTGTGTGTGTGTAGGCGTGTGTGTGTGTGTATAGTGTGTCTGTACAGTGTGTGTGTGTGTCTGTGAATGTTGGAGCTGTGGGACCTTATAAGGAGAAGATCAGATTCAATGACTGATTAAAAAACAAACAAAAAAAAAACAACAGAGCAGGAGCTGGTTTGGAGGTGGGAGCATAGGGAGGAGTTGGGGAGCGTGGGGAGGAGTTGGGGAGCGTAAGGAGGGGTTGGGGAGCAGTTGGGGAGGAGTTGGGGAGTGTAGGGCGGAGTTGGGGAGTGTAAAGAGGAGTTGGGGAGCGTAGGGAGGAGTTGGGGAGCAGTTGGGGAGCATAGGGAGGAGTTGGGGAGCGTGGGGAGGAGTTGGGGAGCGTGGGGAGGAGTTGGGGAGCGTAAGGAGGGGTTGGGGAGCGTAAGGAGGGGTTGGGGAGCAGTTGGGGAGGAGTTGGGGAGTGTAGGGCGGAGTTGGGGAGTGTAAAGAGGAGTTGGGGAGCATAGGGAGGAGTTGGGGAGGGTATGGAGGAATTGGGGAGCGTAGGGAGGAGTTGGGGAGGGTAAGGAGGAATTGGGGAGCGTAGGGAGGAGTTGGGGAAAGTAAGGAAGAGTTGGGGAGTGTAGGGAGGAGTTGGGGAGCAGTTGGGGAGCGTAAGGAAGAGTTGGAGAGCGTGGGGAAGAGTTGGAGAGCGTGGGGAGGAGTTGGGGAGCATGGGGAGGAGTTGGGGAGCGTGGGAAGGAGTTGGGGAGCGTAAAAAAGAGTTGGGGAGCGTAGGGAGCCACTGGGGAGCATGAGGAGGTGTTGGGAGCATAAGGAGCAGTTGGGGAGTGTAGGGAAGAGTTGGGGCGCGTGGGGAGGAGTTGGGGAGCGTGGGGAGGAGTTGGGGAGCGTAAAGAAGAGTTGGGGAGCGTAGGGAGCCACTGGGGAGCATGAGGAGGAGTTGGGAGCATGGGGAGGAGTTGGGGAGCGTAAGGAAGAGTTGGGGAGCGTAGGGAGCCACTGGGGAGCATGAGGAGGAGTTGGGAGCATGGGGAGGAGTTGGGGAGCGTAAGGAATAGTTGGGGAGCGTAAGGAAGAGTTGGGGAGCGTAAGGAAGAGTTGGGGAGCGTAGGGAGCCACTGGGGAGCATGAGGAGGAGTTGGGAGCGTAAGGAGCAGTTGGGGAGCGTAGGGAGGAGTTTTGAAGGTTTGTTTAGTTTTATTTGCACTAATAAACGACTTTGTCTGGCACTGTTTTCACCGCTGCTATGGAAACAGTCACAGTGCAATGCATTCTGGGCAATTTCTGCTTCTAAAGTGGACATCAGTTTGGATCCTCTCCTCGCTGAATTTGACACAGTTCAGTTCATTTCGACAGAAACAGATCGGCTCTGAACACGGCAGAACATTTTACCTTTTTTAAATTTATGGACAGGAAGTTTCTTCAGCTGATCTTTTCTCAGTCGACTCCTCCTCGCTCTGTGACGGTCCTGAACAAACTTCGTGACCTAACCACACACACACACACACACTGCAATGATTGTGGAGAACTAATGCAGGTGTGTTCTTGAGTAAATTCCCACTGAACTCACCATGAAGACCACGATGAGAATGAGGCAGATTCCAACGATGATGAGGAACGGGATCAGATAATATTCCAGGGGAAGACTGAAATCTGGCATCACCACCACATGACCTCTACACAAAAGAGCACATCGAGCCAGGGGTGTTTACACAAAGAACAATTTATCCACTAAACATTTCCCTCAGCTGTTCCTACTGGACATGTTTACCTTAAGGCTTAAGTTATCAGGCTAAACCGAGAATCAGTTCGACAGGTGACTCTGAGCTCACTGATCTCTGAACTGATCTAACTCGGACACAGCTGCTTTATATTCGAACGACTGCAGCTGGATCTCTAACATAACTTTAGCCTTGCAGTGTCTATTTAGCCTCATTATGCTAATGTTATCAGCCTCAAAAACTGACAAATTTAAGGTGGAAATAAATGTTTGAATAAGAAAATTGAGAAATGTCTGCCCCCTAAAATAATATTAAAGGTGGAAAGGAAAGGTAAGGAAGGTATTTCCAGCCTCGACTAGTGACACATAACCCTAGAAGTGCCGGAAGCTTGTGATTTGACTCCAAACTCGTTTCTCATTTGGATACAGTTGGAGAAACCGTGGCTGTTTCTCAGTGTTTTTGTTGGAGTTAGAGAACCTTAGTTAAGTTTCAATACTAAGAACACTTCGGGTAGATCTTTGGCTGGTGACTCACCAACAACAACGACCTGAAAATCCCATCACTGTTTTGTTTTAATGTTGATACTTTTTTGAACCATAATTTACTCTAAATATAAATCAAATATTCTATTAGTTTGAGATTCTGGATTTCTCATTTTTATGGCTACAATTAAAACAGGAGTTGGAGCTCTCACTCGCACAGCCGCTCATTCAGTAACTTGCTCAGTCACTCGCTCACTCAGTAACTCAGTAACTCACTCATTCAGCCACTCACTCACTCGTTCAGCCACTCACTCACTCACCTGCTCATTCAGTCACTCGCTTAGCCGCTCACTCACTCACTCAGTCACTCGTTCAGCCGCTCATTCAGTCACTTGCTCAGTCACTCAGTAACTCGCTCACTCAGTAACTCGCTCGTTCAGCCACTCGCTCACTCACTCGTTCAGCCACTCACTCGCTCGCTCAGCCGCTCACTCACTCGCTCGTTCAGCCGCTCACTCACTCGCTCGTTCAGCCGCTCACTCACTCGCTCGTTCAGCCGTTCACTCACTCGCTCGTTCAGCCGTTCACTCACTCGCTTGTTCAGCCGCTCACTCACTCGCTCGTTCAGCCGCTCACTCACTCGCTCGTTCAGCCGCTCACTCACTCGCTCGTTCAGCCGCTCACTCACTCGCTCGTTCAGCCGCTCACTCACTCACTCATTCAGCCGCTCACTCACTCACTCATTCAGCCGCTCACTCACTCACTCATTCAGTCACTTGCTCAGTCACTCACTCACTCACTCAGTCAGTCGGTAACTCACTCACTCACTCACTCACTCAGTCAGTCACTTGCTCAGTCACTCAGTCACTCAGTAACTTGCTCACTCAGTCACTCGCTCAGTCAATCAGTAACTCACTCACTCACTCAGTCAGTCACTCACTCAGTCAGTCACTCGTTTAATCACTCACTTAATCACTCGCTCAGCCGCTCATTCAGCAACCCACTCAACCCCTCATTCACTCGCTCGCTCAGTCACTCACTCAGCCACTCGTTCAGCTTTTCATTCAGTCACTCGTTCAGCCGCTAACTCACTCACTCAGCCACTCACTCAGCCGCCCGTTCAGTTGTGGCTTAAAGGCCTTAGACCCCAGATGGTTAAAGCTGAATTAAAGCGGAGCTGAGAGTAAAGGACTAAGGACCTACCCTTTGTCAAAGGTGTAATCCTCCTTCAGAGCGTTGGCCGCTTCTTCTCCAATAAAAACTGAGGGAATGTCTATCTGCTTCACAATGTCCACTGCAACACAACATCAGTGCACTTAACCCCCAAGCTACACACACACACACACACACCTCTCTCCTGTAAAACTGAATTCTAACTGCAAGAAACATTGTGTCTGTGCACATTCCTGTAAGAGTTTTTGTGCAGTTTTGTGTGTCTGTGTGTTTGAATGTGTGTGTGTGTGTGTTTGTCAAACGTACAGTCATTGGAGCCCATACTGATCAAGTCGTCTGAGTTGACATTGTGAATGATTGCTGCTTTAAAACCTGCACTCTGAGCATGAAGAACCTGCAAAACACACACAGCACATGTAGAATTAAACACACACACAGATTTCCACAATCACAGACACACCAACACACAGCTACATTCACACAAACAAACACACACACACACACCTGAGCATACCTTGATATCAAAGTTGCAGTCAAACCGTTTGATGAGGACGATGAAGGTGCTGGAATTTTCCCGCTCTCTGTTTGGTGCATGATCTATGGGTTCACACGCATTCTCAGGACGAGCTCCAACCAGAAAACCCTGAATAAACCAACAGCCAATCAGATTGCATGCTACAGACAAGTTTAAATTTACACAGAAATATCGTACCAACAGTTCATTATTACACTCCAGTCACTGCATCACTGTGAAAACAAACATATGATAAACATATGAACAAATCTGGATTCATGAGAAAAGTGAAACGATACATTAGTTTTCAAGGTTCCTGGAGCTAAGCAGGAAAAGTTCTGTTCAGCACAGTTCTGGAGGTGGAGCGGGTTTAGACCTCAGAATCTCACATAATCCTGAGCTACATAAACCTGGCCCAGAATCCTGAGTCTGGTACAGATCTGGCAGAACAGGGTTTTTAATAAAAGTGAGGCTATTAATATCATGTAGGGGTGTGGCTATCAGGGTCATGTAGGGGTGTGTCTAACAGGGTCATGTAGGGGTGTGGCTAACAGGGTCATGTAGGGGTGTGACTAACAGGGTCATGTAGGGGTGTGGCTATCAGGGTCATGTAAGGGTGTGGCTATCAGGGTCATGTAAGGGTGTGGCTCTCTGGGTCATGTAGGGTGTGGCTATCAATATCATGTAGGGGTGTGGCTATCAAGGTCATGTAGGGGTGTGGCTATCAGGGTCATGTAGAGTGTGGCTATCAATATCATGTAGGGTGTGGCTATCAATATCATGTAGGGGTGTGGCTATCAGGGTCATGTAGGGTGTAGCTATCAATATCATGTAGGGGTGTGGCTATCAGGGTCATGTAGGGGTGTGGCTCTCAGGGTCATGTAGGGGTGTGGCTATCAGGGTCATGTAGGGGTGTGGCTATCAGGGTCATGTAGGGTGTGGCTATCAGGGTCATGTAGGGGTGTGGCTCTCAGGGTCATGTAGGGTGTGGCTATCAGGGTCATGTAGGGGTGTGGCTATCAGGGTCATGTAGGGTGTGGCTATCAGGGTCATGTAGGGTGTGGCTATCAATATCATGTAGGGTGTGGCTATCAGGGTCATGTAGGGGTGTGGCTATCAATATCATGTAGGGGTGTGGCTCTCAGGGTCATGTAGGGGTGTGGCTCTCAGGGTCATGTAGGGGTGTGGCTATCAATATCATGTAGGGGTGTGGCTATCAATATCATGTAGAGGGGTGGCTATCAATATCATGTAGGGGTGTGGCTATCAATATCATGTAGAGGTGTGGCTATCAGGGTCATGTAGGGGTGTGGCTCTCAGGGTCATGTAGGGGTGTGGCTCTCAGGGTCATGTAGGGGTGTGGCTCTCAGGGTCATGTAGGGGTGTGGCTCTCAGGGTCATGTAGGGGTGTGGCTACCAGGATCCTGACATTAAGATCAGAATTTAAGATTAACCCTCACCTTTAACCCCTCGCTGGGCAAACGGTAACCAAACCTTGCCGGCAGGTCGTTAAAACTCTCTGTTTTATTATCAGCTGAAATCTGAAACAGATTTTAACAAACAACAGTCACCAAACTCTGTGTGTGTGTGTGTGTGTGTGTGTGTGTGTATTTGCAAGAATGACTCACAGCAGTGATGTCACTGTAGGCGGGGCACAGAATGGTGGAGAGGGTGTAAATCTGTGACAAGACGAACACTCGAACGCAGAACATCTTCATAATAAGAAACAAACCTGCAACAGAATAAAAGCAAACCTCCCGTCATTATTTCAGAACATTAGACGGAACTTGGGAGGAGGCGGAGCTGGGCTGAAACTGACGTGTCAGTGGATTTCGGCCAATGAGAGACAGAGCTTCTGACCAGTGAAAACACTTAATTTGCTGTGAAGTGCCCTATAAAAGAGAGGGTGGTGAATAAAGACGGTGAGTGATTTGGGACACTAACATATTCCTTCAGCGCGGTACAACAGTTGACTGCATCACACACATTTAGCCCTTACCTTAACACTATCAGCTACTGACCGTGTGTTACACAAAAACACATAGCACCAATGATCTGCTTTAAAAATGACCTGTTAACGTTTTAAACTCAACCCTTCGTTACAAACATGAAAATAAAACCAGTGTCTGACTCCAGTGTCGATCTGAACTTAAGAAACTTAAAGGACAGGTTTATTTTAAAAACTTTAAATAAAGCCAAGTAAAAACCAATCATTATTTATTGATTACCCAGTTATAAAGATATTCTTATTCCTTAAAACTCAAAGTTTAACCCAAACTTAATCAGAGCTTAAAAGCCTGCTCTAATACATTCTCTGATTAAACTCTACAGTAAATAAACAGCACAATCTCAGAAAAGGGTTCACAACCTCAGTACAATCCTCTGTTTACAAACAACTAATCAACAACAAACAAGAGGCGTCAATCAGAGAGGTTTATTAATAAAAAGTGTTAGAAATGAATGAAGTGTTGGTTATTAATGAGGTGTCTGTGATTAGAGGCATCAGTAACCGGTTATGGGTTTTTTGTTAATAAAGGTTTGTGGTTAAAGGCATCAGTTATTGATCAGATGTTTGTTAATAATCAGAGACCTTTGTGATTAAAGAAGGTTTTTGTTGTGGTCGTTAGCATTCTGCGCTTAATGTTTGCTAACAACGGAAAACTGAGCAGCGAATTTCTCCCTAAATATTTTAAAACAAATCAATACACGTACCTTTACATCCGTGACGTCACTAAAGTTTATATTAAAACATATCGACTGTTAAAATTATTCCCTCAACCGAACATTTCAGTCGCTCTGCTTCTGAGCAGCGGCAGCAGCAGCAAGAACAGGCCTTCTGTGGAAACAACACCTCCCTCACTACACTCCCGCACTCGCCCTAGGTCTGCACACTCGCCCTAGGTTTGCACACTCGCCCTAGAACTGCACACTCGCCCTAGGTCTGCACACTCGCCCAAGGTCTGCACACTCGCCCTAGGTTTGCACACTCGCCCTAGGTTTGCACACTCGCCCTAGGTCTGCACATTCGCCCTAGATCTGCACACTCGCCCTAGGTCTGCACATTCGCCCTAGGTCTGCACACTCGCCCTAGGTCTGCACACTCGCACTAGGTCTGCATACTCGCCCTAGGTCTGCACATTCGCCCTAGATCTGCACACTCGCCCTAGGTCTGCACATTCGCCCTAGATCTGCACACTCGCCCTAGGTCTGCACATTCGCCCTAGATCTGCACACTCGCCCTAGGTCTGCACACTCGCACTAGGTCTGCATACTCGCCCTAGGTCTGCACATTCGCCCTAGATCTGCACACTCGCCCTAGATCTGCACACTCGCCCTAGATCTGCACACTCGTCCTAGGTCTGCACACTCGCCCTAGATCTGTACACTCGCCCTAGATCTGCACACTCGTCCTAGGTCTGCACACTCGTCCTAGGTCTGCACACTCGCCCTAGGTCTGTACATTCGCCCTAGGTCTGTACACTCGCTCTAGATCTGCACACTCGCCCTAGGTCTGCACACTCGCCCTAGGTCTGCACAGTAGTCTTAGACCTGTAAAATAACGCTAAATGTCTACATTAATTTTAGACCTGCACACTGGGCTTGATTTGTACACTAGCCCATAATTAGAACGCTAATGCTAATGTTACAGGCACATGACTAATCAAAACATTAACCTTAAAACAGACACCTATCCTCCATATAAACAAGGAACCAGAAAAGATCATTCCCGGGTGGAACTGAAACAAAGTAGTTTCATCCAGATGAACTATGATGGCATCCGTGAGCATGTCACAATAATGAAGCCCCCAAAAGAGCTCAGAGCCTCAAATAAACCCAGATGAGTGGAGCTCGATGGGTCTTAAGTTCCTAAAATTAAGGAAAACAGAAAAATGCCACGTGTGTTTTCTGGGGCCACACAAGGCAAGCTGGCTGCTTTACACCATTGTTCATGAGCTCAGCTGACAACTCAGAACTCTGCATCATTTCCACACGTGTATCATATCTCACGCGCTGTAAACAGTGGGTAAACCATGACTCTGTCCTCACTCTATCTGTTAAACTCTGGTTCTGGAGCTGAATTCAGACAGAGCCATGCTGGAACCCAGCCCCACAGCGCCCCCCACTGATGGCATATAATTTGTTACCAGAACCAGTTCAATAACCAGAGTTCTTTTGGCAGAAACAAGTTCTCAGAATTAATTTCTCACAGAAGATGGCACACAATGTCTATAAACCGCTTTTAAGTACCTTCAGCAAAAAGAGTTTAACTGAACACAGACAATGGTGTAGTTAGCTATGCTGTGTGTAGTTATTGTAGTGCTAATAGTTAATCTAGTCGGTGTTGTTTCTGTGATTTTAATAGTTAAATTATTTGGTGGAATGTATGTATTTGGTGAAGTGTAGTTAGTGTATTTGCTGCAGTTACTGTAGTCAATGTAGTTGGTGGAGATATTGCATGGAGTAGGTAACCGAAAAATCCCACCCCAACATTCAGCCCTCCTTCCAAATCCACTCCTCAAAAAAACAGGAATGCTACATAATTTAGGAAAATAGCAAATCCTTTTTTTTTTTAGTATATTCATGTTCCTCCATCGCAGAAAAGCTGCACTGATGTTTGCTCTGGTTTCCCTTTGGATTTAAATTGACTCTTTTTTGGGTGACTTTCCCAGTAAACATTTAGCCGTTGATTCAACGTTGAAATAACGTAATGACTGCCGTCTTAGTTGAAAAGACGTCCAAACACAGACATTAAAATGACGACTATTAGACGTATTTTGGACGTCCGTTGACGTTATTAATTGGTCCCGAAATAAATTACTCGTATAAAACGTGTTTTGGACGTCCACTGACGTTATCGATTGGTCACCACTTAACTAACTTATTAAGATGGATTTTGGACGTCCATTGACGTTTAAAATATGTCCTTGACGGAGAGACTACTTTTGGACCTATTTTGAACGTCCAGGGACGTTCCTTGTTTACTGGGTTACTATCTGTCATTCTTCTCGTCATAAATTTAAAAGTGCAAGCATGTGTGTGTATGTGTGTGTGTGTGTGTGTGTGTGTGTGTGTGGCATCAGGTCAGTGACATTTTGAGTTTTAAAAACTCATCTTATAAAAGCTGTGTCAATCTTAATCTAAAGAATTTATTAAATTCACTTGTGAATTTCCCCGATGTGGGATCAATAAATTCAAGGCTAAGTCTAAGTCTAAATAACCTGAATTATTGAATTATGATTGTTACACATTTATTCCTGTTGCTTAAAAAGCCAGTGAGGTTTTCCTTAAATCAATATATAGTTTGTCAGAACTGGTTTGTGGCTTTTTTTTCCATACATTTAGATCACTACTGAAGTTTAATACTGGCTTAATTCCCTTTATATTTTTTTTCTTCGGCGTAGCTTATATTGTGTTAAATGTATGTAATGATGTTTTTTAAAATTTCCTTAATTTCTAGATAAATATGAACAAACATGACCTTGCACAAAATAATAAGAAACCACCGGAGAATAAAAACATCCGGGTATCCGCACAACGTCACCTCTATTCTCCGCCCATTTCTCTGTCCACCAATCCGAGCGTGGCGCTGTGACTCGCCATATAAGGAGTGATGATACCAAAAAAGGCAATGTCTCTCTTTATATGGAGGAACGTAGATCCGGTTCATAACGCCCGAGCTCTCTATAAATGACTGAGAAAAATAACTGAACTAAAGTTATAAAAAAATGAAAATGAACCCAGTTTAATCGGGATAGGTTCGCCCCGGTTCAGATGATGTTGCAGAAATGCAGGGATCTGATTGACCTCTGTGGAACTAGCTCATTTGGCGTATTAATACAAACGAATGCCATTACAAACATTACAAACATTTGCTGCGTTGCGGTTGTGATGCGGTTTGATTGACGGCTCTTCTCTCCAAACTTTGTTCGCGGCGAAGTTTATCCTATTATTTTGGTTTGTTTCCCGAGTTTCTGGGGCTTTTCCGCAGATCCGAGTTTAACCCCGTGTCCAAGGCGGTAAAGATTTCGGGTTTGAACGCGTTTGTCTGAGCAGTTTACTCTCTCTCTCTCTCTCTCTCTCTCTCTCTCTCTCTCTCTAGTTTGTAATGTGTAGAACGTACATGTTTATTTACTAGCTGTGTGTGTGATATAGTGTAGTATAATATAGTTCAGTGCAGTATAGTTACTGTACAGTGCATAGTATATTATGGTAGAGTATAGTAGGTTCTGGTGCAATACAAATATAGTTTAGTGCAGTACAATGCAGCAAAGTGTAGTATAGTACAGTAGAGTGTAGTAGAGTAGAGTGATTTTTGTGTAATATAGTACAGCAGAGTGTAGTACAGTACAATAAAGCATGATTTTGTGTAATATAGTACAGTGGAGTGTAGTGCAGTACATTAGAGTGTGTTTTTGTGTAATATAGTACAACTGAGTGTAGTACAGTACAGTAGAGTGTGATTTTGTGTAATATAGTACAGCAGAGTGTAGTACAGTACAATAGAGTGTGATTTTGTGTAATATAGTACAGTAGAGTTTAGTACAGTACATTAGAGTGTGTTTTTGTGTAATATAGTACAGTAGAGTTTAGTACATTACATTAGAGTGTGTTTTTGTGTAATATAGTACAGTAGAGTTTAGTACATTACATTAGAGTGTGATTTTGTGTAATATAGTACAGCAGAGTGTAGTACAGTACAGTGGAGTGTGATTTTGTGTAATATAGTACACGTGAGTGTAGTACAGTACCATAGAGTGTGTTTTTGTGTATTATAGTACAGTAGAGTTTAGTACAGTACAGGAGAGCATGGTTTTTGTGTAATATAGTACATCAGAGTGTATTACAGTACATTAGAGTGTGTTTTTGTGTAATATAGTACAGCAGAGTGTAGTACAGTACAGTGGAGTGTGATTTTGTGTAATATAGTACAGCAGAGTGTAGTACAGTACAGTGGAGTGTGATTTTGTGTAATATAGTACAGTAGAGTTTAGTACATTACATTAGAGTGTGTTTTTGTGTAATATAGTACAGCAGAGTGTAGTACAGTACAGTGGAGTGTGATTTTGTGTAATATAGTACACGTGAGTGTAGTACAGTACATTAGAGTGTGTTTTTGTGTATTATAGTACAGTAGAGTTTAGTACAGTACAGGAGAGCATGGTTTTTGTGTAATATAGTACACCAGAGTGTATTACAGTACATTAGAGTGTGTTTTTGTGTAATATAGTACAGCAGAGTGTAGTACAGTACAATAGAGTGTGTTTTTGTGTAATATAGTACAGCAGAGTGTAGTACAGTACAATAGAGTGTGTTTTTGTGTAATATAGTACAGCAGAGTGTAGTACAGTACAATAGAGTGTGTTTTTGTGTAATATAGTACAGCAGAGTGTAGTACAGTACATTAGAGTGGGAGACAGTGCAGTGGCTCTTGGGGAGATGAGCTCTGGGGTGTCTGCCTTGTCCGCTGTCCCGGTCCCAGAGGGAGGCACAGTGGAGACGAGGAGGACTGGTATCCATGCCCCCAGGAACCCGGGGGCAGGGAGCAGGTTGGAGGTTATGAAGACTGGCCGTCATTCACCTGGGGCTCCGGGGACTGTGAGCGGGTCGGAAGCAGACTCTGAGTCTGGGGAAGAGGATGAGGCGGGTGGCTGGAGGCCGGTAAAGCGGGAGAGGATGGAGCCGCAGGTTGGGGTAGCGGGGGCCAAACCCGGGAAAAAGACCCGTGGGCGAGTGAAAATTAAAATGGAATTTATTGACAACAAATTGAGACGATATACAACTTTTAGCAAAAGGAAAACAGGCATCATGAAGAAGGTAAACACACAGCTTTAGTTCTGTTACCATACACTGAGTTGTTGCTGTAGTGTTGGGAGGTAATCTGTGAAGTGTTTTGTTTCTGTTGTTGTTTTTGGTTCTGTATTACACTCTGTATTGTGTTTATTTGTTTTTAGGCATATGAACTGTCCACTCTGACCGGGACTCAGGTTCTGTTGCTGGTGGCGAGCGAGACGGGTCACGTTTACACGTTTGCGACGCGGAAACTGCAACCGATGATCACAAGTGAAACAGGAAAAGCTCTGATCCAGACATGTCTGAACTCTCCGGACTCTCCGCCTCGGCCCGACTCATCCTCGGACCAGCGCATGAGTGCCACTGGCTTCGAGGAAACAGACCTAAGTTACCAAGTGTCTGAGACGGATGGCCTGGAACCGAAGGTTAAAAAAAAGAGAAAATTAATTAACTGAACAGAATTAACAGCGTTAAACAGAATAGGGCAAGATAAACACTGCTGTTTTAAATACGGTATTTAATTATTTGTGTGTGCCACCCGCACACACACACACGCACACACACACACACACACACACACACACGCTCATGCACAAATTAAGACTAATAAAAACATAATGTTGATGAAAACAGTGAAATAAAAATGTTCTTAAGTGTGAAAACACGAAAATATCAGATGAAGATGACTTTGTATTATTAGGATTTCATTTGATGTATATTTTCCCTGATGTTTAAAGTGTGTGTGAGCTGTAAGTTTAATATTCTCGGGTAAATTGTCAGATTCTGAGAAAGGAAGATTAAATACACCATCAGTCTCTCAGACATTAATCGACATAAAATTAGCCTTTTTTTTTCAGCCTTGTTTCTTTACTTTGGCTCGGTTCCTCACATCCTTTATCATCAGCAGCTGTTGTTTCTCTCTGCCTTCTGTCTTAAGTGCGTTATATGAAATAATATTGTGCGTGCGTGTAAGTTTTTTTTAAATATGACCTAGGCTTGGTTCAGTAGAGCTCGGCCTGTCCTCAGAATTCCGGATTAATTTGTAATCAGAATCATGGCGAAGGCTGAACATTGGTATTCCATTGATGAAGTAATGAGTGCTCCTTTAATTCTAATACTTTTTATTAACTGTGTAGTTCGTATCCATGGTAACAGTGGTTCTCCTATCCAATTCCAATCCTCCTATTCAATGATGCTGTATGGTTGTGTGCATCTTTTCAGGACCTGATGAAACAGAATGTTTCCACTGACCGGTCCTCCCCCTCCCCCTGCTCATCTTCTGCCTCGTTACACACGCAGAGTGCCCCCTGCTGGCCGGTGGTGAGTCTGAACTCCCAGAGCTCGTCTAACGGAGACGAAGCTGGGCTGAAAGCTGGTGTGGTGCAGTTACCCACAAGATTCGCGCTGATGTCTAGTGAGTGCAAAACAACCTAATAATTAAACATCAGAATCCAATTATACTAACATCAGTATTGTGTTTGATTTTTACATTAATGTGTGTGTGTGCGTGCGTTTGTGTGTGTGTGAGAGAGGGGGATTAATTAGTGTATGCAAGTGTTTGTTTTTAATGTGTACACATTTGTGAGTACTTTTGTTTTTAACAAGTGTGTGTGTGTGTGTGTGTAGGTGCTTCGATGTCTCAGCAGAATCAGACAGTTCACATTCCCACGACTGACAGCAGCCCAGAAATGACCCCGAATTCCTCCAGCACTACAGGTAATGTAGCAGGCTAGAGTTCTTTCTGATTATTTTATAAATTATTTATTGTTTGTTTTGGGCGGCACGGTGGCGCAGCAGGTTAGTGTCGCAGTCACACAGCTCCAGGGGCCTGGAGGTTATGGGTTCGATTCCCGCTCTGGGTGACTGTCTGTGAGGATTGTGGTGTGTTCTCCCTGTGTCTGCGTGGGTTTCCTCCAGGTTACTGTCTGTGAGGATTGTGGTGTGTTCTCTCTGTGTCTCTGTGGGTTTCCTCTGGGTGACTGTCTGTGAGGAGTGTGGTGTATTCTCCCTGTGTCTGTGTGGGTTTCCTCCGGGTGCTCCGGTTTCCTCCCACAGTCCAAAAACACACGTTGCAGGTGGATTTGCAGCTCAAAAGTGTCCGTAGGTGTGAGTGTGTGAGTGAATGTGTGTGTGTGTCTGTGTTGTCCTGTGAAGGACTGGCGCCCCCTCCAGGGTGTATTCCCGCCTTGTGCCCAATGATTCCAGGTAGACTCTGGACCCACCGCGACCCTGAACTGGATAAGGATTACAGATAATGAATGAATGAATGTATTGTTTGTTTTTTTTAATGTTTGACTCTGGAGAGGTGCAGAAACTGGAGTGTTAAGCTTATCCTCTGAAGTTTGAAAAAAAAAAAGTATTATTCATAATTTCAGCCCCAGTCTCTTTAAATACTATGGATTACATCAGTACATTTAAAAACTGTTCTCCAAGTTCCAATGTAAACAATTGTTAATAATTAATAGTCCTGCACTAAGTTTATTGGCCATTTTATCTGAACGGCAGATTGTTTTTTTCAGTTTCTTCCTCGATGGCAGGTCATGTGATGTACCCCGGGGCAGTGATGTATGCCGCCAACTCCACAAACTTTACACAACACTCACACACACTGCTGCAGGACTCCAGTGAGTACAACACCACCCCACAACACGACCACAACAGTTAAACACAAATGTAACGTCGGCTAAAACACAAATCCCTGTGCTGCCTGACTTTGAGGTGGAACATAAAACAGAAAAAATAAAGAGTAATTTAAACTTAAGGCACTTTTGTAAATGATTACATATTATAAATATAATGTAGTAGCGTGTGTGTGTGTGTGTGTGTGTGTTCAGATGCAGTTCCACAGATGTTTCTGGCTGGTTCAGGAACTGTTCAGATTCCGGTTTCAGCGGTTCCTCTTCATTCGGTAACTTTACTCCATGTCCGTCAGGAAACGTTTTTAGAATTTCCTGTGGTTTTTGAAGATGTTGAGAATATTTTGATCTTATTTTCAGATGTTGATAAATCAGCCACCGGTCGCCAGTGGTGGGACCCTAACTGAGCTCCGTGTCGTCAACCTGGAAAACACAAAAGGAGACTGATCTCCAGCAGAAGATCAACACTTTCACGCCTCGGATGCGTCGTTTTATTTGTGGCAACGCATATGACATGTTACGTTCAAAACATACAGCAGTACAACTGATGCCAATGTGATCAAAATGGCTGTGTGTGGGTTGTGCACAGTGGATTTCTAACTTCCAGTGGCAGCTGTGAAATCTGAAAACTGGTCCTCACACAAATCTGTGGATTGAAAAGACCACAGCGTCCTCAGGCCCATGGTGGAGTGATGAGGGTGAAGTCTTCAATACGCCGTCATTCTTTAGCTCCTGTGTTTCATCCTTGTGTTTCAGAGGGTGAGCTGATGATCCGGAAACAAACGGGTCACGTACTCGTTCACACCCACACACACACACGCTGTTCTGCAGTGATTCTTCTGAGGAATACCATATTAAATGTAACTATTGCAATGTTTTTTAAAAGTGGATGTCAGTCGTTCTGCTGCTACTGCCCCGTGCAGTAGATGTTAGTTTTTACGGCCCAGTACCAAACAACTCCTTGCCTGATACTGAACGGCAGCCCGGAGTTTAAAAAGCCCTGTTGAGTTTCTGTCCCATCGCTGAGCGAACACCTCAGTCTGTTGAATATCTGCCTGGAATCACAAGGTTTCAGGAAACTGACATTTTGCCAAAGAGATCTCTTCAGAACCTGGCCATGGGCTTAATTTTGCCTTTAAATGAACAGTCTTAGGGTTAGGGTTCATATTCAGTATTTGTGTTTTTTAATTGTTGTAGATAACACTGTGTTTTCTTATTTTATAGTTTTTAAAACAGGTAATTCAAATTCATTAGTCCAGTTGGGCCTCACGGTGGAGCAACAGGTAGTGTCTCTGTCACAGCTCCAGGGTCCTGAAGGTTGTGGGTGCGAGTCCCGCTCTGGGTGACTGTCTGTGAGGAGTGTGGTGTGTTCTCTCTGTGTCTGCGTGGGTTTCCTCCGGGTGACTGTCTGTGAGGAGTGTGGTGTGTCCTCCCTGTGTCTGCGTGGGTTTCCTCCGGGTGACTGTCTGTGAGGAGTGTGGTGTGTTCTCCCTGTGTCTGTGTGGGTTTCCTCCAGGTGACTGTCTGTGAGGAGTGTGGTGTGTTCTCTCTGTGTCTGCGTGGGTTTCCTCCGGGTGACTGTCTGTGAGGAGTGCGTTGTGTTCTCCCTGTGTCTGTGTGGGTTTCCTCTGGGTGACTGTTTGTGAGGAGTGTGGAGTGTTCTCCCTGTGTATGCGTGGTACACAACGTTGGTAGGTGGATTGTAGACTCAAAAGTGTCCGTGAGTGTCTGAGTGAATGTGTGAGTGTGTGTCACCCTGTGAAGGACTGGTGCCTCCTCCAGGGTGTGTTCGTGCCTTGTGCCCAGTGATTCCGGGTAGACTCCAGACCCTCCGACGCCCTGAACTACAATGAATGAACGAATGAATAATGCTACAGAAAATTTCCTCAAGCCAATGTCCGGACAATCAAAATGTCTTGTAAAATGATCAGTGTCATATTCTGTTTATTGAAATATTAGAGAATTTATATCCATATTTTATGTAGTCAACAACTGAATGTAAAATAAATTACAAGTTCAATAACAATTCAACAATATTTGCCCGTTTCATATGGAATTGGACAATTACAAATAAAAATAACTCTACATTCTCTTTTGAAGTAAAATTTTAAAATAAAACCATGCTTTTGAACAAATGTGCGTATTAAAATGACGTGCCTAATGTCTGATAGTTGACTTTACTGCTTTTCCCCACAGCATCAAAATATCGTCAACCTTTGTCTGTTAGCTGTATAATAAGCGAACTGACTGGCACTTTTCGCTGAAGGCAGGACTTTATCTGTAAACAAGACTGTTGAATATCCCTCTTTAAGATCAGTCTCCTTATATAGAAGGTCTCTGGTTTTACTGCACGCAGCACTGTTGTTTTATCTCATCCCGTGGACTGTTTTTATAGTACTCATCAAAATGCACAGATCTGATTCGTTGAGTATGTACAGTGTGATATGTACAGTGCATGCATCTGTGAGTTTCATGGAGCACAAAGCCTGCTAGAAAGGTTACACCTGTTAAAATAAATCTTCTGTTCAAAATTAAATTGTTTTCAATACTTTATCAATTATACGTCCAAATCCGAACAAATCCGAGTTCTCATCGGCTCCTGTCTCCCTTGTGTTCACCACTTGTGAGCCTTGGTTCCTCCCAAGGTTTCTTTCTCAGCTGAGGGAGTTTTTTCTTGCCGCTGTCGCCCTAGGTCTCACTCACCTGGGGATTTTTACATTTCATGTTAAACGTTGTCTTACTGGAGTTCTGTAAAGCTGCTTTGTGACAACATCAGTTGTAAAAAGTGCTATACAAATAAATTAGATTTGATTTAATTTGATTTGATTTGATTTGATTGGAGCAGCACAATCTTCACACTGACTGTGTTTATGGTGTGAACAGACAGTGAATTTATGAATGAAAATAAGTGCAGTAAGAGTCACAATGCATTTATTAATTTTTTTTTTATAAATGTAAAATGTTTTTGTAAAACACTGGGTGTTTTAGTGTCTGAAAAAAATTAAGACACATTAAAAATGTGTGTGTTTCCTCTTGAACATTTTTCCTGATTTTTCTTTTTTGGTAAGTGAGATAGTCCTTTAGTACGACGGAGTTTTAGGGCCACAGCGTTGAAAAAAAAAAAAAAAAAAAAGATTCCGAGATTAAAGTCAGAATTAAAGAGAAAAAAAATCTCGGAATAATTCTGAGAAAAAATCTCGGAATAATTCTGAGAAAAAATCTTGGAATAATTCTGAGAAAAAATCTCGGAATAATTCTGAGAAAAAATCTTGGAATAATTCTGAGAAAAAATCTCGGAATAATTCTGAGAAAATAACTCGGAATAATTCTGAGAAAAAATCTCGGAATAATTCTGAGAAAAAATCTTGGAATAATTCTGAGAAAAAAACTGAATAATTCTGAGAAAAAAACTCGGAATAATTCGGAGAAAAAATCTCGGAATAATTCGCTGCGTGTAATGGAGCAGACACAGTGTAAGTATGGAATGCAGTGTGTTGCTTAAGTCCTGCTATGGTATAGATTTCAGGAATAAACACTCAGTTCTCTTCCACATCAGGACCACAGTGTGATTAGTGTTTAAACCCTGAATCAGTGCACGAACCCATGGCATGTAGTTTCACATGATACCATTAATGATCACGAAAATGATGGACCCAGAGCGAGTAGAACTCCGGCGCCCACGAGGCTCCATCACGTTACGGCTCGAACTCGTACAAAAAACTAAAGTCTTATCCATGAATTATTTATTAAACGCATTCACACGACATGATGCAACCCCTGACTGAGACGCGTAAGGCTTTAGTTTTTTGTACGAGTCCGAGCCGTTACGCAGCGAATTATTCTGAGATTTTTTCTCATAATTATTCCGAGATTTTTTCTCAGAATTATTCTGAGTTTTTTTCTCGGAATTCTGACTTTAATCTCGGAATCTTGTTTTTGTTTTTTTGTTTTTTAACGCTGTGGCCCTAAAACTCTGTCGTACTTTAGTGTTTTCTGTCGGAACTAAAGTGTAGAAGTACAACATACAACACTCTAAAGAATTAGTGTTTTTTTTTTTTTTTATAGGGATGAAATTGTTTTGTTTTCACAGGCATTATGACTTGCACTAATTGTTATGTTCTGGTTAAACACATAAATGCTATTACAGTCCCCAGGTAGGTGGCGCTAGTTGCTAGGAGCAACTCAATAAAGAGGAGAGATTTCTAAAATGTCACTCATTCTGTAAGTCGTGTTATTGACTTTTTCCCAGTTTTTCTGTTTGTTGAAGATATACCCAAAGAAGACATAACACTAATTACATTTTTAGTAAAATGATTTCAGTCATTTGTTATTCTTAATAAAGAAATGTAAGCTTTTGTACGTTAGCTGAAAAATCACCTACGTATATAAAAAAATCATTGGTCAAAGTATCACTTGGGTAAACATTCCAATTTGAGACGTCCCACTCGCAGAATGTTAGAATGACAGCCTGTTTTAAGCCGCATAAAATATCCTACTGATAAAAGAATGTTTTGTGATGTGTCTCAGATTTGTTCTGAAACCTAAGTACATTGTAATAATGAGTCCATGAGCCAAAGTCAGACTTAACGGACAGTTCCAGAGTAAACTCAAATTGAAACGGCAACCAATCAAAAGACTTTCAGTGCAAAATCTTATGTTTGTTGTCAACAGAAGTTGTGAAATCCAAACCTGACATTGAGCCACTCCCCCTGACCCCTAAGGCCTGACTTTCCTCCTCCTTCTTTGCCTCTCACACACACACACACACGTGTTCCTCTACATCATTATCAAAAGTCTCTATCTCTTCCAAAATGATTTGCAGGGTCATCTGAGCAGAGATTCTCTTGGCCGTCTTTATCAGTTGTGATAAAAAAACCAAACTGAGAAAGCTATTGTGTCCCACCCCCTATTTGCAGCAACTTCTGTCCTGGTTCCCCAAGACAGAAGGTAAAATGTGTGTAAATGTGAGACAGACAGGTGTTGGTGCCTTTAGAAGGAACATTTTGTAAAGAATCGCCGTAGCATTGGAGCCTTGCCCAAGTCTGAGAGGAGATAAACTGCATAGAACATATGTGTTAGGGCTAATTGGTAGCTGGATATTAAAGGGTTATTTTAACGAATGTACAAGGAATCTGGAGGATGGTGCACGGACTAAAATTCAGAGATAATTGGGAAGTACTTTGGATATCCATGCCCAATCTCCCTCAGTGTGTCAGGCCTCAAAAACTACATTAATATTTCCACAACACTCTTAGCTAGGAACACACTATTTAACTAGAACGTTAACTTCCACAGAAATGGATCGCAGTGTTAAACTGGACAAATACCGACTGAACTTCCTTCCTGACCAATTTATCTACACCACATTTAACTCTGTTTAACTTCACACCAAAGCAGGACAAATCTCTGAATTATGAAGCCGAAATTACTGTTTTGTCTCACTGATGGTAGTCAAGGGCCTGGACCTCCATTACACACAGCGTTCTTTATAAACAAACGTTTACAAACGTCTGTCTGTCTGTCTGTCTGCCTGTCTGTCTGTCTGCCTGCCTGCCTGCCTGTCTGTCTGCCTGTCTGTCTGTCTATCTGCCTGTCTGTCTGCCTGCCTGTCTGTCTGTCTGCCTGCCTGCCTGCCTGCCTGCCTGTCTGCCTGTCTGTCTGCCTGTCTGTCTGTCTGCCTGTCTGCCTGTCTGCCTGTCTGCCTGTCTGCCTGCCTGTCTGTCTGCCTGCCTGCCTGCCTGTCTGCCTGTCTGTCTGCCTGTCTGCCTGTCTGCCTGCCTGTCTGTCTGTCTGCCTGCCTGCCTGTCTGCCTGCCTGTCTGCCTGCCTGCCTGTCTGTCTGCCTGCCTGCCTGCCTGCCTGTCTGTCTGTCTGCCTGCCTGCCTACCTGTCTGTCTGCCTGCCTGCCTGCCTGTCTGCCTGCCTGTCTGTCTGCCTGCCTGCCTGCCTTTCTGCCTGCCTGTCTGTTTGTCTGCCTGTCTGCCTGCCTGTCTGTTTGTCTGCCTGCCTGCCTGCCTGTCTGTCTGTCTGTCTGTCTGTCTGCCTGCCTGCCTGCCTGCCTGCCTGTCTGTCTGCCTGCCTGCCTGCCTGCCTGCCTGTCTGTCTGCCTGCCTGCCTGCCTGCCTGCCTGCCTGTCTGTCTGCCTGCCTGTCTGTCTGTCTGCCTGCCTGCCTGCCTGTCTGTCTGCCTGCCTGCCTGCCTGCCTGTCTGTCTGCCTGCCTGCCTGCCTGCCTGCCTGCCTGTCTGTCTGCCTGCCTGCCTGCCTGTCTGTCTGCCTGCCTGTCTGTCTGCCTGCCTGCCTGCCTGTCTGCCTGCCTGTCTGTCTGCCTGCCTGCCTGTCTGCCTGCCTGCCTGCCTGTCTGTCTGCCTGTCTGTCTGTCTTTTTTTATTCACCATAAATTAAAAGAATAGACATCTGAGGTCCTATTTAAAACACTGAATTCAAATGGCCACCAGAGGTCGCTCTATGGCCTGGAGTGCCTAGTAAAATTGTGGTTGTGTCTACAGAAGACATGTGATATTGCTGAGAGTCTGAGCTTAGTCTTTTTTCAGGGGATTGGTGCAATGCACTCTGGCCTCAAAGGAGCAGAGAACTAGATCAATTCGGGCTGTCCAGTTTGCCTCACCCGCTCAAAAGAGCAGAACAGTGGGTACAACAGTGGGTAGTCCTACTCGACCCACCCACACTGGGCAGAGCGGCTTCCCATAGACTTCTTGTTGGGTCGGATTCCAGAACCTGTACCCAGGGAAAGCCAGCATTGTGTGGTGGAGCACCAGGCATTTGAGGGAGCTCATGCCATGATCTCAGGTATTAGTGAAGTATTTTGTGTGTGCAATATTATAATTACATGCATTATACATCACAAAACGTGTAATCAAATATATGATTCTCATGCTTCTGTGAAATGCGTTATCGACACAGGAAGCACACAGTCAGTGACTTTATAAACAGGCTTTAATACACAGAGGACATCTTTCCACTAGCTGCACTGTGCAAACATAGAATACTGCATCACAGGTTTCTCACAATCAGCAGCAGTTTTAAACAGAGGGTCCTCAGCAAAGAGCTCCTTCATGAAGTTATTCTCTGTCTTGAATTCTGCTGGGCAGCCCTTGGTCAGGGTTGTGGGGAAGGGCTGGAGGGTGGGCTCTCTCTCCCCAGGGATCTGGGGGTCAGGGTGGAAGGGGAGAGTGGATGGCTTGGCTGGGTCCTTAACCGGTTGGTCAGGATGGGAAGGGAGAGTCATGGGCTTGTCCACGGAGGGCAGGATGTAGATCACACCCTCAGGCTTCTTGGCTGCCGCCTCATGCTTGTGCTCGTGATGGTGGTGGTGGTGCTCGTGCTCGTGGAGGTGTTCGTGTTTGTGCTCGTGGTCCAGTGCCAGCTCATGGTCGTGCTCGTGGGTGTCCCCTTCTCCGTGGCCATAGTTGTGGTGGGAGTGATGTCCCTGGTCCTCAGTGTGGTCGTGGGCTCTAGAGTGGTGTGTGTGGGCGTGGTCGTGGTCATGACTGTGGTCGTGAGAGTGGGAGTGACCGTGGGCCTGGCCTTGGTCTTTGCTGTGCTCATGTGTGTGGTGGTGGCCCTGGTCCTGGGTGTGGTTGTGGTCGTGTGTGTGTGAATTCGAGTGGATGTGTGTGTGGTCGTGAGTGTGATCATGTCCCAAGGAGAGGTCAGCGACATTTTTGTGGCTGTGGTCCAGCTCCCCTCCAAGAAGATGCCTCTTCTTTTCCTCCTCGGCAGCCTGGAAGACAAGGGGGTTGACAGAGCTTTAAAATTTTGATGAGCTTCCAATTTTGGTAGCTGCCTTTGCTGTTCTGGGAACATTTCTGTGAGGATTTGATTGCCAGAGAAAGCAGGTCATGGCTTTGTACTCTTCTTGCCCTTGACGGGCATTGGGCATAGTGACGTTAGGTTCATGTACAGCTACTCCAGAGTGTACCTATTTTCTACAAAGACTGCACCATAGCATTTGATGTACTCACTAATTCTCGGGAGAGTTCAAACATCTGAATATTGGGACTAGACATAAACACAGGGATTGGGCAGAGTTAGATATAACTTGAACAGTAAGTTGCAGATAAGGGCTGAAACCGACCTCGGGTTCGAAGATTTCACAGTCGACTCTCAGGTATTCCTTGTCAGGGGCTCGAACATAGGAGGCTTTGCAAAGGCCCTTGTGCTGAGGACGGAAAAGAGTAAATTACCGTGTTATTCGCCACTTGTTTGTAAGTTTAATGTAACATATATCAATTGATAAAACCAAAAGGTTTTACATTGTAAAGGGA
Organism: Hoplias malabaricus; assembly: GCF_029633855.1. Taxonomy (NCBI): domain Eukaryota; kingdom Metazoa; phylum Chordata; class Actinopteri; order Characiformes; family Erythrinidae; genus Hoplias; species Hoplias malabaricus. Next base: position 29,331,042 of record NC_089815.1, on the reverse strand, counting down.
AGTTAAGACCTCACATTTAAACTGTGTGCAGTAGTGAACCTTCCCAAACTTAACCCCCAGTGCATTTGAAGTCATAACCATCATTTTAAGACACTGTTACTTACAGCAAACTCGCAGGGCATGGGGTCACACTTTGAGACCTCAGCTAGGTCTGTTTTGTTGGAGCAGACGGACTCTTGGATAGTGAAATCCACAAAGTAGGATGGACCCACAACCCACTGCGGAGACACATTGTTGACTGTATCATGATTCTGAATGGTAAGATTTTTCACACCAAAAACACATGCAAACGTTTGTAGAAACCTGTTCTAATATGTTTTTTTTCCCACTACTTTAAGGTACTACTTTTTTCACAGCTTGTATATTGCACATTACAGTGGAATACTCTGGAGACTTGTACCCAGTGTCAAATATTAGCAAGTGGGATATGAATCTAGAAGCTTCTGGACTCAACATCAGAACCTGAGATCCCTAATGCTCTTGCAACTACCAGAGGTCTGACAGTTTAAAGCCTTCTGTAACTACAATGAGCAAAAAAAAACATGCCCGATTAATACACATTGTTTAGAATGAATACAATGCAGCTGTCTACAAACGTTTGGCCATTTATTGTACAGCCATTTCTTTGTCCTTCCAAGTTTACCTGTGTTACAACTCTTACCTGTGAGGTAGCTCGGGTGATGTTAAGAGGAAGGAAGTAGTTGGCATTTCCACTCTCATTGTTGAACTTCTCCAAGCCCATTTGCATTGTCTTCTGGACTTGCTCAGTGTCCAATGATATCAGAGTGGGACAGTCAGGGCATGTCATGGCAATTTTGGAGGCAGGGGCTGCCAAAGAAATCAGATATTCCTTTATATATCTTACTCGACTGAATTATTTACATTGGATATCGTGTTCCACTCTAAATACAGAGTAACTCCAAAAAGATAACTGTAAAAAACATTCATAACTTTCAGTGTATTTTAACGTAAAAACAGTAGGATACGTTCACGTGAGTTTAGCGGATGACCACAGATGTGCTTGCGCTATAAGAGATGCAGCCCCCTAGACCCGAACAAACGCTGAAACCCAACCCAGTAAACATTTAGCCGTTGATTCAACGTTGAAATAACGTAATGACTGCCGTCTTATCAACGTTCTCTTAAGGTTGAAAATGAAAGTTGAAAAGACGTCCAAACACAGACATTGAAAAGACGACTATTAGACGTATTTTGGACGTCCGTTGACGTTATTAATTGGTCCCGATATAAATGACTTGTATAAAACGCGTTTTGGACGTCCACTGACGTTATCGATTGGTCACCACTTAACTAACTTATTAAGATGGATTTTGGACGTCCGTTGACGTTTAAAATATGTCCTTGATGGACAGACTACTTTTAGACCTATATTGAACGTCCAGGGACGTTCCTTGTTTACTGGGGAGGAACTCCTGATGAGGGAAACTCCAGTGTGGTGGAACAGGGCAGCTTTGTCCTTAAGTGAGGAGACACTATCAACTGCCTTCCTTTGCTTAAGGGCAATGCCACCGTGACCCTCCAGGCTGGAGTTGAACCCTTTCCAAGGGCTGGACCTGGGCTAGTGCAAGCAGAGTGGTGGTCCCTCTTGACACACATATCATAAACGACAAGTTTTATTTGTTAGGTACAAAACTGAACAATAACAAAAAATGAAATGCAAGGTATTGTTCTGCCAATTAAAATCTTATTCTGCATTCCTACTGTTTTAAATGTACTTTATTGTTAATTACTGCTTATTAGTCATTGGTTATTACCAGGCCTGACTGCACAGCTGTATTTGTAGAGGCGGGAGACTCTATGAACTCTGTTGATGTAGATCACTGCTCTGCACTGACCATACACCTGGACATCACAAGATAAACACATACGGTGTGATGTTAAACACTCGAAATGAAATGAAATAAAAGGTGGAAGGTGGAAAAGAGTAGAGTTTTACCGGGTGTTCACCAATGCTCCTGACGTCACAGTTCCTCCAGTTCTTTCTACTGAGGACATGGCATTTGGTCTCAAAGACGTCAATTGTGAGATAAAACACAACTCCGTGTTCTCCCTGTGGATGGAGAAAGAAAATACGGTATCAGATCATCTACTAAATTAAATCAAATGTAAAGGGTTCTTATGTATTCTCCACCTTTTCCACAAATTAACACAGTTCTGGGTTTTAATGACGTCTGTGACCTGCTTTTGTCAAAGCAACACAAGGATAAATCACCACAGCAGCGTTCTCCTACTGTGTAAACAGCCCCGTTCAGAACACCGCTTTCAGTGCCTGTTCCTTTAAATGGTAATGAGGCAGTCGCTGTTCACCCCGACCCCCAATGCAGTAAGGAGTGAGGAGCGAGGAGAAGAAGCTCTGGTTTTTAGCTGGTTTTGCTGGGTTCTCTTTCTTCTCGATTCTTGGTTTCTCCATTTTTTTTTCATTCATTCATTCATTGTCTGTAACCCTTATCCAGTTCAGGGTCGCGGTGGGTCCAGAGCCTACCTGTAAACACTGGGCGCAAGGCGGGAATACACCCTGGAGGGGGCGCCAGTCCTTCACAGGGCAACACACACACACACACACACATTCACTCACACCTACGGACAC
>NC_089815.1:29298434-29323434 GCF_029633855.1 Hoplias malabaricus | reverse complement strand
CGATACTCATTTATCTTATTAAACATAGAAAAAAAAAAACCAGTATGACTTTGAGAGATGTGTCACTCTTACAGCGCCTTGGGAACAGAGTGTCCTGCACGCTGATCTTTCCTCAGGTTTTGCCTTGTCTGGACATTCAGTCTCCACTATAGCAAATTCAGCATGGTAGCCCATTCCAAGCCTCATGTAAAACTGGAGAGACAAAAAGCATAAAGCATCAATCATTATGCTGTAAGTCTGAAGGTATCTGTGTGTAATTTCTCAGTCCAGCACAGCCTCTATTATCTCCGTAGAAAAACAAGAAGCAGCTAATCTGAAGCAGCTAAACACAAGCCTTGATTCACCAGGCTCAGTGCTAATGGTGGGCTGTAGGGGTTATAATTACGTATTTTATGGAGGACATAAAACTCTCCAGCTTTGGGCTTTGAAGCTCTGGATCTTAAATCTCCAATTCAGTGAGCGTTGTTTTAAACAAAATACAAAATATATTTTAGCAGTGCTAAAGCTAAGCTAACAACATTACAGATCTTTGTTTTGGAACATGGCTCCTTACACTTGAAGTCAGTCTTCCGACTTCTAGTAATTTAAAGTAGGAAGAATCTTCTGAGTCTTTGTTGAACTTCTCCAAAGCAGCTTTCACACTCTCTAAGCCTTTGGGATCGTGTAAAGGCAGGAGAACGGGGCAGTCCGGACATAGGGATAGTACCGATTTTGTTGTAGCTGCAGAAGAAAAACAGAGAGTTGTAAGTCTATGAAACAGAGGGAAGGTTTTGATTGTTGTTGCTTAATCTAGATGTGACAATGGTTAAGAAACAAACAGTTTACCTGGCTCTGTATCACAGCTGTAACTTTTGACACCTGGCTTAGGTCCACCACCGCATATCGTCACGTTGCATTTTGCTGTTACTTTCTTCAAAGCAAAGAGGTGACATTAGTACAGGGATGTGTTTCTGTGACCTACAACATTTTACTCCGGGTCACGTTTCCTAAAGCTACATGACATTTAAATTTAACGCTTCATAACAACTCACATGATCCTACACCAACATCCATAAGCCTGAGATTCTGTAACATTTTCTAGGATGTATTCTGACAAATTGTTTGTTGTAATAAAATCTTTGAGGGCGGCACAGTGGCGCAGCAGGTTAGTGTCGCAGTCACACAGCTCCAGGGGCCAGGAGGTTGTGGGTTCGATTCCCGCTCCAGGTGCCTGTCTGTGAGGAGTGTGGTGTGTTCTCCCTGTGTCTGCGTGGGTTTCCTCCGGGTGACTGTCTGTGAGGAGTGTGGTGTGTTCTCCCTGTGTCTGCGTGGGTTTCTTCCGGGTGACTGTCTGTGAGGAGTGTGGTGTGTTCTCCCTGTGTCTGCGTGGGTTTCCTCCGGGTGACTGTCTGTGAGGAGTGTGGTGTGTTCTCCCTGTGTCTGCGTGGGTTTCCTCCAGGTGCCTGTCTGTGAGGAGTGTGGTGTGTTCTCCCTGTGTCTGCGTGGGTTTCCTCCGGGTGACTGTCTGTGAGGAGTGTGGTGTGTTCTCCCTGTGTCTGTGTGGGTTTCCTCCGGGTGACTGTCTGTGAGGAGTGTGGTGTGTTCTCCCTGTGTCTGCGTGGGTTTCCTCCAGGTGCCTGTCTGTGAGGAGTGTGGTGTGTTCTCCCTGTGTCTGCGTGGGTTTCCTCCGGGTGACTGTCTGTGAGGAGTGTGGTGTGTTCTCCCTGTGTCTGCGTGGGTTTCCTCCAGGTGCCTGTCTGTGAGGAGTGTGGTGTGTTCTCCCTGTGTCTGCGTGGGTTTCCTCCGGGTGACTGTCTGTGAGGAGTGTGGTGTGTTCTCCCTGTGTCTGCGTGGGTTTCCTCCGGGTGACTGTCTGTGAGGAGTGTGGTGTGTTCTCCCTGTGTCTGCGTGGGTTTCCTCCGGGTGACTGTCTGTGAGGAGTGTGGTGTGTTCTCTCTGTGTCTGCGTGGGTTTCCTCCGGGTGCTCCGGTTTCCTCCCACAGTCCAAAAACACACGTTGGTAGGTGGATTGGCGACTCAAAAGTGTCCATAGGTGTGAGTGTGTGTGTTGCCCTGTGAAGGATAAGGGTTACAGATAATGAATGAATAAGATTTTTGTTCATATGTGTTCATATGTCTATTTGTGGCAAACACAAATAATGGCTTTCAATGGTGAAAATGGCTACAGCAACTTTTTAAAGCCTTTGTAAGTGTCTGTGTGTGTTTGAATCACTGGTCATAAAATATTCAAGTCATTTTTATGTTATTAAACAGCCATTATACCAACACCTTGTAGCAGAGGTTCTGTACTAAATTTCTTTAAACATGGCTACCCCCATGTGGGTGACCCATACTATGGAGCATGCACTCTCTTTTGTTTATGGACAACAAAGCATTTTGCTCATCAACTGTAAACATTTTATGCAAAAATAAAATCTCTTAATAAATATTGTTTGCTCTTTGTTGGAGGTCAAATGCTAATGATTCCTTTAAGGTGAAGACGTAAACTTACCGTGGCATGGACTGGTCTGATCTCACATTTTTCCAGAGGTTTGGGGTTCACAATGTGGCAGTCAGTCTCCTCTAGGGTCAGCTCCATGAGGACGTCACAGGAATCGTCCTGCAAGGTGTGAGAGGTGGTTACGTTATATATTTATTATATATATATATATATATATATATATATATATATATATATATTCGCATATATCCGAGGAAACTATTAGTGCTTAGGTATTGCCCTTGATCATTTCAGGAGACGTAATGGAGACTATCCATAAATTCCTAAAATAACATTTGACAAAATGAGATAACCTGAGACACAAGAGCGATAAAGAGACGAGGGTATAGTTCCTTAGACATATGAGTCCAGTTTGAGACAACACTGAGATCTCCACTGAGATTCATGGGCTCTTTGGCTTTACATCTGGTCTCATAGTTGTCTCCTAGAAGCTACAGAGACAAATGTTAGGGACTCAATCCCAGTCAAACTCACCTTCTCCTTCTGAAACGTGCGGCTGTCCTTCTTGACGAACTTGAACTTGTATCCATGGTGGTGGAAATCATTCATAATCTTCACCACTTCATTTATGGCATCACTGTCCTTGTCCTCCTCACACCTGTAGACCACAGGCTCCGCAGGGCTGTCCGCAAGCAGCACCTGGAGCAGGGCCGCTATGATCAGCAGCCGTCTCATAGTGAGTGGAGTTTGCTGTAAATCCACAGCCCCGAGACTAAACCAGCTCCAGCCCCATCCTCAGTCTTTATAGAATAGGGAGAAATGGCCAAAAGTAAACAGCTTTACGATAGCTGCCAAAGTCAATGAAATGGAGGGCACAGAGGGCAGAGTGTTGGAGCCGTGGAAAGTGATTCTGCTCCCGTCAGTTAATGTTTTTTGGAATATTGATCAAAAGTGCACTTCATGTTCAGATTATAATTTGTGATGTCAGCTATTTTAAGGTGCATCCAGTGTGGATGCTCAATTGTACACAAACAGACTGATGTGGGATGCTGTGCAGCTGCTTGACGTGACCATGCCCAGTGCCAGCTGTTGGCGAGAGCAACATAAATCTGAACTGGGACTGGAATGGTTCCTAGAGCTCAATTCAAACATTTGGGATGAGTTTGAGATGGATCCAGATCTAATCATCGAACTTCCTAATCTCACTTAGCGCTCTTGTAGCTGTATACCATCAAATCCTCACCGCAAATCTAACATCGACATGTATATAAATTTTAATAGAAAATCAATTCATGCTTTTAATTTTAGGAGTAATCATGGAAGATTTCAAACAAACCTTTGCCTATTTTTTTGAGGGATTATCTACAGTTTTTAAGCATTTTTCAAAGTAATTTAGGCACGTTTTTAAGCAAATTAAAACATTCCTAAGAATATTCTTTGCTGATGTTTCTCAAAACCTGATTTACTGTTTTCTTCTAATGAAACTGGTGAAGGTTGAATTGAAAACATGAATCATTAACTTTTGTGCCTGTTTGGCGTGAGGCGGGGAGAAAGGTTAGAAAAACAATCCCCTCTGCTCACAAGAGTACCTTACGCTATTGATTTCCCACAGAACCACAGATAAGGCAGGCTTGCCTCAGTGGAATACCTGTTTATTGACATTATGTAAACAGGACAAATTGTTACCAAGCTGCAGAACCTTTCATGAAAAGTGGTGCACATAAACACACCATTACAGCATTATACACTGCAGTGTTTTGCTGTATATTCGACTACATACTGAAACACCGGTAAATGTTATTCATACATTCATTCATTATCTGTAACCCTTATCCAGTTCAGGGTCACGGTGTGTCCAGAGCCTACCTGGAATCATTGGGTGCAAGGCGGGAATACACCCTAGAGGGGGCGCCAGTCCTTCACAGGGCAACACAGACAAATACACTATCATTCACACCTACAGACAATTTTGAGTCGCCAATTCACCTACTAACGTGTGTTTTTGGACTGTGGGAGAAAACCGAAGCACCCGGAGGAAACCCACGCAGACACAGGGAGAACACACCACACTCCTCACAGACAGTCACCCGGAGGAAACCCACGCAGACACAGAGAGAACACACCACACTCCTCACAGACAGTCACCTGGAGGAAACCCACGCAGACACGGGGAGAACACACCACACTCCTCACAGACAGTCACCCGGAGGAAACCCACGCAGACACAGGGAGAACACACCACACTCCTTACAGACAGTCACCCGGAGGAAACCCACGCAGACACAGGGAGAACACACCACACTCCTTACAGACAGTCACCCGGAGGACACCCATGCAGACACAGGGAGAACACACCACACCCCTCACAGACAGTCACCCGGAGGAAACCCACACAGACACAGGGAGAACACACCACACTCCTCACAGACAGTCACCCGGAGGAAACCCACGCAGACACAGGGAGAACACACCACACCCCTCACAGACAGTCACCCGGAGGAAACCCACGCAGACACAGGGAGAACACACCACACTCCTCACAGACAGTCACCCGGAGGAAACCCACGCAGACACAGGGAGAACACACCACACTCCTCACACACAGTCACCCGGAGGAAACCCACGCAGACACAGGGAGAACACACCACACTCCTCACAGACAGTCACCCGGAGGAAACCCACGCAGACACAGAGAGAATACACCACACTCCTCACAGACAGTCACCCGGAGGAAACCCCACGCAGACACGGGGAGAACACACCACACTCCTCACAGACAGTCACCCGGAGGAAACCCACACAGACACAGAGAGAACACACCACACTCCTCACAGACAGTCACCCGGAGGAAACCCACGCAGACACAGAGAGAACACACCACACTCTTCACAGACAGTCACCCGGAGGAAACCCACGCAGACACAGGGAGAACACACCACACTCCTCACAGACAGTCACCCGGAGGAAACCCACGCAGACACAGGGAGAACACACCACACTCCTCACAGACAGTCACCCGGAGGAAACCCACGCAGACACAGAGAGAATACACCACACGCCTCACAGACAGTCACCCGGAGGAAACCCATGCAGACACGGGGAGAACACACCACACTCCTCACAGACAGTCACCCTGAGGAAACCCACGCAGACACAGAGAGAACACACCACACTCCTCACAGACAGTCACCCAGAGCAAACCCACGCAGACACGGGGAGAACACACCATACTCCTCACAGACAGTTACCTGGAGGAAACCCACACAGACACAGAGAGAACACACCACACTCCTCACAGACAGTCACCCGGAGGAAACCCACGCAGACACAGAGAGAATACACCACACTCCTCACAGACAGTCACCCGGAGGAAACCCACGCAGTCACGGGGAGATCACACCACACTCCTCACAGACAGTCACCCGGAGGAAACCCACACAGACACAGAGAGAACACACCACACTCCTCACAGACAGTCACCCGGAGGAAACCCACGCAGACACAGGGAGAACACACCACACTCCTCACAGACAGTCACCCAGAGGAAATCCACGCAGACACAGGGAGAACACACCACACTCCTCACAGACAGTCACCCAGAGGAAACCCACGAAGACACAGGGAGGAAACACCACACTCCTCACAGACAGTCACCCGGAGCGGGAATCGAACCCACAACCTCCAGGCCCCTGTGTGACTGCGACAATTACCTGCTTGTTATTCATATCTTAAATACGCATTTGAAGTATTAAAAGGTACTTGCTTTTATTTTTTACCTTTTATAACTTAACACAACTATGATTGGACTTCTGCTTGAATTGTCTTTGTTTCATGTAACAAACTTTTTTAAAGTTGCCCAAGTTCCTGATCTGTACCTGTCTCCAGATATAGATAATAAATAAATGGACTATTGAAGCTAGTTGTCCCTGAAAAATACAGCACTAAAAATGGAATGTATTTTAAACCTTTTTCACAAGTGAGCACAATTCTGGGGTTTTAACGAATCATCTGTGACCTGCTTTGGTCAAAATACCACAAGCACCACAGCAGCATTCTCCCCCTGTCTAAACACTCAAAGTTCACACTGGGATGATGTTTGTCCTTTAGGGAGTGTAACACTGCTCCAAAACGAGGAAATACACAGCTACAGCACCACAGGGGACAGCTATAGCATGTGTTCAGTTTTTGGTCCAGAACTGATCAACACTGACACCAATAAGCTATTATATTAGTGACCATAAACATGTGACACGAGGCTAAGAAAACAAGATCCGTACCCCTGAAATCTGAGTTAAAGCCAGAGCATACTACAAGTGTCAGAATCCGCACCCCTGTGGAACGTGGAGTGATAGGATTACACAATCTCCAGTGTGAATGGCCCTCTGTTTTCTGACCACTGTGCTGAACTGTGGTGGTGGCCACATGGTAAATGGACAATGATTGTGCCTGATCTTACACAGTGTTATATATAATCAAATATTTAACATGGATTTGGATAATGATCTTAAAGTAAAGTCTTTATCAAAGCGACACAGATGTGAGCAGGTTAGGACCTTGTGGCGTAATCCGTAAATGTGAATACCCTTGTGGTGTATGAACATGTGTGAGTGCCTGTGTGTGAGCAAGTGACTTGAGTACTTCAGAGAGTGTATATAGATGCTCTATATACTGTATCTGAGAAAGCTGTGGAAGACTTACTTAAGTGTCTTTATTGAAGTTATTATAATAATGAGAAACAGGTGCTTGGCAAAAAAAGAAAACAAAATATAATGCGTTTATAATCATTTGAATGGGAATGAAACAGAGTTGTGCCTTTTTAAACCTCATTTCTGGTTCTAAAACTGCATTAAAATCACATTATCATTTAAAATCCCTAGAAGCCGTAACTGCAGCCTGCTCCTTCCAACATTACAACATAACAACAAGGTTATTTTAAATGGAAATAAGAAACCCTTCAAATGAAAACGCACCCGTTCTTCTGCCCCTGTATCTGAAAGGATTCCTACACTGTGGTGTACTGGGCCACACCGGGGCAGGAGCGGAAGGGTGAGGGTGAGCTGGGGAACGCGGCGAGGAAAGTGGGGGTGTGTTGAGGCTTGATGATGGCAGGGGCCTGTCTTTTCTGACGTAAAGATGAGTAGCGGAAGTCCACTGGAGGCCTGGCGATACGGACAGAGCCCAGGAGCTCCTCTGAAGAAGACTCAGAAGACTCGCTGGACACGCTGGACACCGGGGCCTGGGATGGGTGTGGCCTGGGACCGTGAGGAATGAGCTGAACAGGGTCTACTAAAGAAGCTCCGTCAGGGCTAGGCTCTTCAAATGCAGGGGCGTGGACATCGGGAATGTAAACGGGAGGAGCTGGAACGCTCTGTCGATTGATGGACTTTTCCTCTTGTACTACACCGACACCGATCCCAAGGTGCTGCAGAGAATCAGAATGATCAGAGATAACTTCTCCAAGCCCCAAAGGATTCTCCAAAGGATTTACACTATATGTAGGAACATTTCTATGAAAATGATTTTGCCCACAACTCATCTGACATCTGGCCCATATCAGAGGACCGCAGATGTGCCACATTTAGGCCAAACCCTCATTGCTATCTGGATTGGATGGAGCACCATCACGCCAAAGAATGTGGTTCCTCTGGTCCACAGGCCAAAGCTGGGGGCTTTATACTCAGTAAGCCCATGCTTTGCACTGGGTATGGTTACCTTAGGCTCATTTGGAGCCCCTCTAGAACATCTAGAATGCAGTGGAGATTACACGAGCTGTGTGAGCTCTGCTGAATTCACTCGTTATAACTATAACCCTTTAATAATAATCATTGTGTTAGTATTAGTACACAAACAGCGAATTTTACACAATCACTTGGCTTTCCTAAAGACAACGCCATGAATTTACGAAACCATGCCTGAAATTGAAGAAAGAAAGAAGGAATTTGGAAAAGGAGGGACAGAAAGAAAGACAGATGGGGTGTAGGTGAGTGTGGACAGGGAAAGCGCTGGGAGGCTTGCTGTGTTAGTTTTGGCTCTCCTGCCCCTCTTGACTCCCTCCTCTCATGCTGCTGACTCATAGGAGACCCCCTTTGGAGACTTGTTTTGCTGTCATCCACGGCATCTGGATCTTATTCGCTATCACCTCAGAGCCAGAAAGGGTTTGCATCCAAGAAAATCAACTTTATAGAGCATGAGCCTGACAAACAAACGGGGATTTTTTTTTTTTTTTGTACCTGTGGTTGGAATATTTCACAGGACACCTGGACACTGGGTTGGACGGAGTTAGCACCCAACACAGCCCCGACACAGAATCCAACAGCCTGAAAGGACAATAAAAAAGACAATGAAGGCATAAAAGAGACATGCTGAGTAAATGACAGGGGGATAACTCAAGAGCACATTTAAATAATGTCTGAAAAAACCTTTCTCCGCTGTAAAAACTAATGTTTTCGTTTTAAAATTTAGTTACTGTGCTGAGTTCATTGAACACTAATCATGAGTTCAAGACACATCGTTTTAAGGTAGCCTAGTAACTAGCCATCCTGTTTTTACAGTGTATGGACTGGGATAAAAATAAAGGGAAAGGCCGTACTATTCACTGCTAGTTATTCCTGTTCATAATGGCCATAAACAATCCCATAAATACTGGTCAGCAGCGCTGTGATAATGGCTGCTGGCAGAGAGACTCACCCCCTTCCCTGCTTCCGCTGGCACACACTTCACCTCCTCCACCGCAGCCACGGAGCACTCCTGCACTGTGTACTCAACAAAACTGGCTGCAACCGGAGAAACCTAAGCAAGAACAAACTGTTTTAAACCTAGTCACAGTTTCACAATTTGGCTAACAATGTGGATTATTTACACAACTATGGACACCTGCACGTCCAATATTTTTTTCAGAGATCAGGGGTATAATAGAGTTTGCTTCCCAGTTACTTTTCTGGGAAGGATTTAGACCAGCGGCGATTGCTCTAAGACTGCAAGGGAAGCTCAGCTTCCCCTAAAATGTCAAAAAATAAGTGATCAAATATATACTGTTGTGTGTACATGTCACTGAATAAATATGCACTATAACGCGCTCAACTTTTGTTCAGAATCAGCTTCTTATCACTGGTAAAGACGCAGCTTTCCTCTCAATCATTCCCACAGCTTCACAGTGCTTTAAACAGCTTCCACAGAGTTCAACAGCGAAGCAGCGAAGTGCAGCGAAACGAGACGAGGGTAGAATTTACGTATAAATAAACCGACACATTTTATGATGTAGACCGAAATTGAGCTTCCCCTCCTTGAAAGACCAGCATCCGCCACTGATTTAGACTAGATGTATGAACATTTCTGTGAAGCTCTGGTGGCACTCAGCCTTCACAGCCTCAGTAGTGTCAGACGCTGCTGTTAAATGCTTCGTTCTGATCACAAAATCCATCCTAATGTATTTTCACTGATCTTCAACATCACTCCAGAGAACACCACTTCATTCACAGGCTACTGCACAACCCAGATGTTGGGGGCTTTTTTTCTCCTCCAGGCCTTGCATGGCATGTAGCATGGTGAACTTAGGCCCAATCTGGTGCTTTTCTATGGAGATTATACAAACTGTGTGTGCACCACGGAACACCTGCGTCCACAGTGGGTGCAGAACGTCTGTAAACCATTGTACAGAGGACATTACGATGTCATTGCAGCTGAAAGTGGAGGGTTATAACAGCACCTGGTGAGAGGCTCTGGTGATGGCTGCTAGGGTCAGTTTGACCGGGAGGGTGCTCTGGTGGTTGTATCTGTGGAGAGTGGTCTTTGCAGTGGACAGTGCTTTGTCACTGTCGACAGCCAACAACAGGGGGCAGTCTGGACATGTCCTCTGCAGCTTTTCTGGAGAGTCTGAGAGAGAGAGGTTAAGTGAATGTAATGAGATTTCATTGTTCATTAAGCCATTTAGACCATATTTATTATTTACTTCACAGCGTAAAAGCGCTACAAATCAAACCTAGTAGATACATGATTTTCTCTGGACCTTGCAGTGTAATCTAAGTCTCAGTTATTGCATGTATTAGACACAGGTAAAGTATTGATTACCGGGAACCAGAGTGCAGTCGTAGCTGTAAAGGTAAGAGAATCCCTCTGTTGTGTGTAAAATTGTTGTGTTGCAGTTCCCAGAGATTTGCTAAAAACAAGAAACACAGCAGAGAACGTAACTTTGATTTGAGCCAGACCTTCAGTGAAGATGCATGGAAGGCATTTTAACAGCTTCTAAATATTCCCAAAAATGAAATATTCAAACCTATATAAGCAGTATTTTTAAAGGCTGGGTTTATTCAGTGACTAGTATAAAATATTTATTTGTGGTCTATAAAACCAGTTCTAAATTGCCACTGCTACGACAGTGATGTCAGAGCTTTACCGTTTCCATGAATGGCCTTATATCACAACGCTTCCAGGACTTTGGGCTCAGGATATGACACTTAGTCTCAAGAACGTCCAGGTCCATGTAGTAGACCTTCCCAGCTGGACCCTAAAACAAGCAAAAGGTTATGTTTTGTACAAGTAGAACAACATCTACCGACCCATATATAAAGCTTGATTCACAGCGATGATTTATTCATCCAATCCAATCGTCCAATTTCTCTCATTCATTCACTCACTCACTTTCTTAGACGTTGTTCAATGCTAATCAATGTTGGTGACTTTTAGCTCACCAACATAAAAATAATTCAGCAGGTAGTGTTCTCCTCCAAGCGTGCTGAGCTTCACAAATATTAGTTTGAAAAGATGTGGTGGCTGGCTTAAAAATGAGGAATGAGGAGACACGTTGGACTAGTACCTAATGAGACCATTGCTAACAGCAAAGATAAGCCGTGTTATCATAATGAACGCTGTGCTGCTTTTCTTTGACATACAACTACGGAAGTCTATTTGCACCATTTGAAAAGAAGGACGCGGTGGCTGTTTCTCAATACGTGTACTCGTGTGTTCTTGCGTTCTCATGTTCTTGCTTGACGTCATCTTCCACTGCCCAAGATACATTTCAGTATTCAAAAACACAAACGGTAAAATAGTTAAAATACACTGATACTGCCCCAAATACAGATGTTGCATTGGTTCATGACTATAGACTTCCCTGTACATTAGTCTTGAGAGGAGTTACCTGAGGATGAACTTGGACGTTGAAAATCCTGTTGAGGGCGAATTTATATCCATTTGGTCTGTCCTCATTGATGTAAGTTATGGCAAGTTTTGCCAATTTCTCCACACTTTTATCATCACAGGGAACCGGCGTTAAGTAAGTGGACAAGGCTCCCAGACACTGGAGCAGTAGAAGTGTCCATGTTAGACTGGGCATTGTCCAGATTATTCCCCTTGTTTGCTATTGTTCAGCCGGGTTGTTTTAATCAAAAATGTTCAGGTTGTGCTATCATATACTTCACTTATTTCCCAAATGCTGTCCTCTACTCGTTTATGTTTGAAAAGAAAAAAAAGAGGGAGAGAGTGATGGACTTTGATAAAGATTAACAAAACATCCGCTGTTGATAAGAAGCCAAGTCTTGGTTCTCTGGCCTTCAGTCCAATTCCCCACACATGCTGCAGAAGGTAATTATTATAAGAGACTATTATTAGAAATAAAAACAGATTATGGAAAGATTATGGATTATGGGTGTAGCCCAGGTGGGAACCAGCAGTTTTGTCCATGGTTAAGTGTTGGCTAAGTGATGGGACCAGGACATGTTAGGGCATAGGGCCATCCGGGCAGCCTTCCAGAATATACAATGTATGTGTAAGTAAACACAAAATAATTTGGACCCAGGTAGGCCTCATTTATAGAGAGCTGCCCATGTTTATCTCATACAGGAACAACACCAGAGCCCACAGCCATTTTGAACACCGCTAGCAAATGCTATTACCATGTGAGCTAGCAACCCGGTCTCACACCTATTCGTGATATAGTCACATATAGAGGGGACTGCAATTCGTGACATACTCGCATATTTTCGACAATTTATGCGACAATATCACGATCATAAGTGAGTGGGTAATTACCATACAAACCGTCATATCCTCCTCATTAAGGCGTCATTACCATCCATTAATACCACTGTCTTATTTTTATTTACGGAAAATATAACGTTACTAATTCATTATTTACTAAAATATCGAAGCAAATAATGGCTAGAGAAATGTCATTTTCAGTATTAACCTTTTCCCAGTAAACAAGGGACGTTCCTGGACGTTCAAAATAGGTCTAAAAGTAGTCTGTCCGTCAAGGACATATTTTAAACGTCAATGGACGTCCAAAATCCATCTTAATACGTTAGTTAAGTGGTGACCAATCGATAACGTCAGTGGACGTCCAAAATGAGTTTTATACAAGTAATTTATTTCGGGACCAATTAATAACGTCAATGGACGTCCAAAATACGTCTAATAGTCGTCTTTTCAATGTCTGTGTTTGGACGTCTTTTCAACTTTCATTTTCAACCTTAAGAGAACGTTGATTAGACGGCAGTCATTACAATGGCTAAATGTTTACTGGGTTGAAAATTAGTCAAAATAACGTTAAGGGAAAGGAATGTTCTGGTTAGAGTTAAAGCTAAAGTAGGACACCAATAATAAGCATTGCTCAGGAGAAATATTATAATAAAGTATTTTATGCCTTTGTTGGTATAACAACCTATGTTATGTAAGCCCATGTTATGCCTTTTTCTGTGATAAATGAGTAATGACGCCTGTATTGCGGAAGAGTTGTCGTTTTACTGTCGCATAGTGTTTCTATGGTAACTACCCATTCACTTATGATCGTGATATTGTCGCATAAAATGTCGAAAATATGCGAGTATATCACGAATTGCAGTCCCCTGTATATATGACTATATCCCGAATAGGTGTGAGACCGTGTTGGAACTAGCTTGGTCACCAGTGCTGTTCTGTGTACATCTGTTAATTGACCACTTGAGGGCGCCAGGTCTCTTCTGACTCAATTTGAGTGTCCCCCAAGGCCTAATGCAGCCTGCGATTCTCATTCCTGGCCCTGGACTGGAGAACACAAGCCAGATCAAAGTTTCTGCGTGTCTAAATATATGTAGCATTTGAGCCTAAGGTAATAGCCAGTGACAAGTGTGGATTATAGTGGAGCAGTGCAGTGATGCAGCTCCATCCAGTAACGTAAAGATGAGTTGGAATTGGGCTCATGATCCACATGATAATGTATCAAATATTAATTGACCTCACTAATGATGATCTGAATGCTATCAAATCCTCACAGCAATGTTCCAACATCTGCTGTAAAACCGGTCTCGCTTTAAGGGGTAAGTTATTCCACGGGGCAGTTTCGGTAAAGACTTGAGGAGTGTATTTTAACCGAGAGTTTGGGACAGAAAGCATTAATTTCGCAGGGGCACAGATCCAGAGGGACGATGAGTGTCCTCCACATTTCAAGACTTTCACTGTCCAAGCACCTGACTAATCAGCTCCCTCATAGGCCCTTCCTGATTTGAGTTTGATGAGCTGTAACTGTAAAACTCATAAACTCAACTCCGCAGAGTTCGACCCCCTTAAGCAACACTGGCCTAACTCCAAGGGGCATAGTATTGCGGCTGGTACGATTCGCGGACTTGCACCTTATTTACCAGCCTCATTAAATGCAATGCACCAGGTATTTGGTGTGTGTGTGTGTGTGTGTGTATGTGTGTGCACATGCGTGTGAATAATGAAGCTTCTGGAGTGCATGAATGGCACACATTTGATTGCACTCAACATTAAATCAGCTGAAAACATTGTGGAAGACGCAACCGTCACGTAGCATTTTATTTGCTCATTTTAAGGTGTCAGGAAATAAATCACGATGGTTGTGGCTGCCCGTGTCCTTCTGTTATGCTTTGTTTATCTGCCTTGTGCCCAGCGATTCCGGGTAGGCTCTGGATCCACCGCGAACCTGACCACAATGAAGACAGTGTATGAATGAATGTGCTAATGTCTGTGTGGGTGTGGATTTGTGTTCCCTGTGCAGATCTGGATGACACACAACACTCTAACTCATCACAAAGGCGTCATCACAAAGTGCAGTTCCACTGTCTGACAGCACACTGCTGGGGGGGGCTGCATACCCCTCTAGCCGACGCTCTGCATTGGGCATGTTGACCTTAGGCTTGTGTGCAGCTGCTCCAGAGCGTTAAAGCCTATCTGTGCAGACTGTACAAGTTTGTTAATGGGTTAATCTCTAGTTTCATTCATTCATTCATTGTCTGTAAGCGCTTATCCAGTTCAGGGTCGCGGTGGGTCCGGAGCCTACCCGGAATCGCTGGGTAGAAGACCCTGGAGGGGGCGCCAGTCCTTTGCAGGGCGACACATTCACTCTCACATTCCAATCCACCTACCAACATGTGAGAACACACCAAACTTTTTTTCCTATGGTCAGGAGAGGACGCAAACACACACACACACACAAACACACACACATACACACACACACACACACACACACACACACACACACACACACACACACACACACACACACACACACAAATGCAACATATACTGACAGAAATAATGTCAGTGCTGATTGCTGCCTTGTTTAAGATGGATGGTACTTTGTCCCTTATCTGTTTTTGGGGTAGGTTTTAGGACCCCATGAATTTGTTCAGCTGGTTTTTGAGCAAATATGGCTCCTTTTTGACTGTGTTCAAAGAGAAAAATTCCCTCCGTCCTCCTTCCCCAGAGACACAGAGCAAGAGCAGAGGTCATTATCATCGGCCTGTCGTAACTGAATAACTCCACATGTCCGCGCTTTAGAGCGTGATTGCACATATTCCTCACTAATGACGTGCAGTTACACACCATATCAAACTGAGTTTAGTGCCATAACCTTGCTCTTGAGAAAGGCATTTAAAGGGTGCTCTGTTCTTTCCTCCGGTCTCCGACGTTCCCTGTTCCTTTCTGCTTCACCTGCAAAATTACTAACAACTGTGCAATGATCATAGAGTCTTTTCAATGCAATCTCTAGTGTAATTCAGCCGTGGCTGTTCCAGGTTCTCTGCTGTACTCCAGATGCCCGTTGTCATGGCCAGATACTTCACAGTGACTCGAAAACGACGTGAAACAGACAGGACTTCAGGACATAGTGCATGCTTATTTTATGCAGTGTTTGTTAAAAATGCTAAGATGGGTCCCAAATAATTTTATTTTTTATGTTCTTTAACTTAGGGTGGCACGGTGGTGCAGCAGGTAGTGTTGCTGTTACACAGGTCCAAGGTCCTGGAGGTCTGTGAGGAGTTGGGTGTGTACTCCCTGTGTCTGCGTGGGTTTCCTCCGGGTGACTGTCTGTGAGGAGTGTGGTGTGTTCTCCCTGTGTCCGCGTGGGTTTCCTCCGGGTGACTGTCTGTGAGGAGTGTGGTGTGTTCTCCCTGTGTCCGCGTGGGTTTCCTCCGGGTGACTGTCTGTGAGGAGTGTGGTGTGTTCTCCCTGTGTCCGCGTGGGTTTCCTCCGGGTGACTGTCTGTGAGGAGTGTGGTGTGTTCTCCCTGTGTCCGCGTGGGTTTCCTCCGGGTGACTGTCTGTGAGGAGTGTGGTGTGTTCTCCCTGTGTCCGCGTGGGTTTCCTCCGGGTGACTGTCTGTGAGGAGTGTGGTGTGTTCTCCCTGTGTCCGCGTGGGTTTCCTCCGGGTGACTGTCTGTGAGGAGTGTGGTGTGTTCTCCCTGTGTCCGCGTGGGTTTCCTCCGGGTGACTGTCTGTGAGGAGTGTGGTGTGTTCTCCCTGTGTCCGCGTGGGTTTCCTCCGGGTGACTGTCTGTGAGGAGTGTGGTGTGTTCTCCCTGTGTCCGCGTGGGTTTCCTCCGGGTGACTGTCTGTGAGGAGTGTGGTGTGTTCTCCCTGTGTCCGCGTGGGTTTCCTCCGGGTGACTGTCTGTGAGGAGTGTGGTGTGTTCTCCCTGTGTCCGCGTGGGTTTCCTCCGGGTGACTCTCTGTGAGGAGTGTGGTGTGTTCTCCCTGTGTCCGCGTGGGTTTCCTCCGGGTGACTGTCTGTGAGGAGTGTGGTGTGTTCTCCCTGTGTCTGCGTGGGTTTCCTCCGGGTGCTCCGGTTTCCTCCCACAGTCCAAAAACACACGTTGGTAGGTGGATTGGCGACTCAAAAGTGTCCGTAGGTGTGAATGTGTGAGTGAATGTGTGTGTGTCTGTGTTGCCCTGTGAAGGACTGGCGCCCCCTCCAGGGTGTATTCCCGCCTTGGACTCTAAGCTTTGCATCTCTTTGCATACACGTTCCATCTGGCAGTGGTACTCTGCTGTGAGCTTTGGATGGTATGCAGCTATAAGAATATCACTCACTCATTCATTCATTGTCTGTAACCCTTATCCAGTTCAGGGTGAAGGTGGGTCCGGAGCCTACCAGGAATCACTGGGTGCAAGGCAGGAACACCACCTGGAGGAGGCAAGAATATCAGTAATGTTAAATAATTATTCTGCATTCCAACTTATCCCAGGTGTTGTATATAGTGCTATTTCATTAATGAAATATATTGCTAATTAATAATAGCACTAATATACTATTTATAGCACTAAAAGTATTATTGTATTAATAATAGTATGCCCCCAAAACACTTCCTATTTCAGTTGGGGCTCGAGACAGGGCTGGAATGTTTTAGCTGATGTGTCTCGCGTTAAGGCGAGCGCCCCACGTGCAGAAATGGTGGGAGTGTCTGTGTGGCAGCGTGCTTCCCTCCTCAGAGCTCCCTCCCTCCACACACACACTCGGAAGAATTACACACTCCAGGTGGGATTTACGCTCCTCAACTCCGGGCGAGACCTTACGCCTCTGTGTGTGCGTTACTGCGGGAAACCGGGCCCTCGCGGCGAGAACCGGACCATGTTGGGCTCGCGGCTCGTCCCCGTGCTGCTGTTGCTGTGTGGTCTTTTGGCGTTGAGCGCGTGCCGCAGGTCCGGTGCTGAGGACGGAGAGCGCGCGGAGAAGGTGAACAGCGCGAGGTGCACGTCCCGCTGCCTCACGCTGCACATCACACAACTCACACACACCTTCCCTCATCTACAGGTGAGATTCTGAGACCACACACACACACACACACACACACAAACACACACTGAGCAACAACTAAACTATGTTTGCTGCGTTTACATTTCCTCCAGTGGACGGTCTTGAAGAAGAGATTACTGTTGGTCCCCTTCTGAGTGTTTTCAAATCAATTTAAGTGAATTAGTGAGTAAAAAACCTACTATTTACTCATCTCTGTTTTACAGCGCACAGCTTTAAATGAGTTCCTCCCAGTAAACAAGGAACGTCCCTGGACGTTTAAAATAGGTCTAAAAGTAGTCTCTCCGTCAAGGACATATTTTAAACGTCAATGGACGTCCAAAATCCATCTTAATACGTTAGTTAAGTGGTGACCAATCGATAACGTCAGTGGACGTCCAAAATGCGTTTTATAAAAGTAATTTATTTCGGGACCAATTAATAACGTCAATGGACGTCCAAAATACGTCTAATAGTCGTCTTTTCAATGTCTGTGTTTGGACGTCTTTTCAACTTTCATTTTCAACCTTAAGAGAACGTTGATTAGACGGCAGTCATTACGTTATTTCAACGTTGAATCAACGGCTAAATGTTTACTGGGTCAAACATTTCTGCAAAGTTTAATGTTTCAAATTCTTCTTGAAAGGGGTCCCTGATTTTTGGTTCATTTTCAAACTATTTTATAACAGCCCAAACCAAAGGTGAGTGTGGTTAATCCCCACCCAATACTGTTTGATCGATTGATTGATTGATAGATAGATAGATAGAGTGATTGCAATCCTTTTGTAAAGGAAGTGCCCCCATGTGGGACCTGACTCCTTGTTTGGAGACTCTTGTGTTAGTGAGGGAACAATCTGCTCAGCTCTGTTTTACAGGACACAGCTTTAATTCGCCTTTTTGGCTAACTCTGGCTTATTTACAGAACTCCTCTATTGATCAATGAGCATTGTCCCTGTCAAATAAATAAAGAAAGGAAGAGAAAAGAAAGAAAGAAACGAATCCCTCTATTTGTTTTCAATGAAAAATCTTCAAGGCGTTTCTCAGAGGATGCTCCCAGCAGTTATAAGAGTTAGAGGTAATTATGAGTTTAGTGATTCGTAAAATAAGACGTTAAACAAAAGTGAAGAGGCTCAGTTTTCCACCCAGAACCTATTTGTGTATCAAGTGAGCCTCTGATTTGGGGTCTGAGCTCTAGTTCGGAGACTCCCTGTATCAGTGAATAATGGTTTGTGTGTGATGTGATGGTGTGCTAATGCTGTTCTGCTTTGTGTTCGGGCCACAGCTCTGACTTTACTGATATAGCTTTTTATTTGAGGCCAAAATCATCCCCAACAAAAGGTATACCCAGTAAACAAGGTACGTCCCTGGACGTTCAAAATAGGTCTAAAAGTAGTCTGTCCGTCAAGGACATATTTTAAACGTCAATGGACGTCCAAAATCCATCTTAATAAGTTAGTTAAGTGGTGACCAATCGATAACGTCAGTGGACGTCCAAAACGTGTTTTAAACAAGTAATTTATTTCGGGACTGTGATGATGTACAGTACCTGTGACACATCACCAAGAGAAGCCATTATGTATACTTACCTGTACTTACTCACCTGCATACGGGTCAGGTGAGAGGGAAAATATCTATCTCTTGATGCTGAGTTTTACTTACCTGGTTGAATCCATTCTCCACAGAGGGAAGGGGGAACTAGCATCTAGAAGAGGGAAAATATATTATCTAATAAATATTGATATTATGAATGAACGTTAAACATGCCATGGCTGTAGTTGAATCTTGGTACAGTTGCTAGTTCATTGTTAATTTTTATTGTTTATGAAACTTGTGTATCCAAGATACAATAACTTTTACCTCTTAAGGGAATGGTATATTCTAAGGGGCGGGGCTACCTATATATATACCACACAAGGGTAAAAGAGGGGAGACTCTGCTAGACCGTGGCGAGAGAAGCATAACCTAAGGGCATACTAAGACTCAATTGATTTAGTTGTCTTTATCCTTTTGTCTCTGCTAATAGAGAATTTTGTTTTGTTATTTTTTTTTGTCCTCAAGGAGCGCGCATGTATATATTGTATATAGAAATATAAAGTCTGGTGTGTAAATAAAGGTGTAAGGGAACCAAAAATCGAACCTCTCGGTGTCATTTCAAGTCGACCTTATAACATCTCAGGCCTCTCGCCCGACTCTACCCATAGAGAACACCTCCCACCATTTCACTTTGCGATGGTGTAGGGGTGAGCTTTATCACAGGGACCAATTAATAACGTCGATGGACGTCCAAAATACGTCTAATAGTCGTCTTTTCAATGTCTGTGTTTGGACGTCTTTTCAACTCTCATTTTCAACCTTAAGAGAACGTTGATTAGACGGCAGTCATTACGTTATTTCAACGTTGAATCAACGCCTAAATGTTTACTGGGTACTGTATAAAGCGTTAATGTCTAATCATAAAATATATTAGGACATATCATTACATATAGAGTTATATATACAGCTGCTAAATCTGTTTTAATTGTACTCATGTCAGATGGGTGATAACCACATATTTGTGTTTACTAACACAGCTTTATTTGACTTTGATGCTAAATCCATCAATAATTTGAGCAAGGGCACAAAAATGCTATTTAAATACACTCCTTAAAAAGTTAGCTTTTGAGGTGTGTTCATCTTCTTTTTACTCAGCACTGAACACACACAGCAGTGGGACACACATTCACATACAGTGCTCAGCCTTAACATTAACATGACCTCCTCGATTCTGTTCTCATTGTCCATTGTTCCAGCTCCACTGACCCCACAGGTCCACTTTCAAAAGCTACAACTGCATTCTGCAGTCCATCTGGTGGTCTGCTTACTTCGTGATCCCCCTGTACTCCCTGTTCCTGCCCCTCTGAGGACACAGTGGGCACAGCGTTTACAACTCCAGCAGCACTGCAGTGTCTCACACACTCATACCAGCGCAAGACACGCTCACACACAGCCGCCACGTCAGGCTATAATTGTAGAAAAGTGCATGGTCAGGGCAGCAGATAAAATAGACAATAAGGGCAGAAACAAAGGAGGTGGCTTTAATATTATGGGTAATGTGTGGCTGTTTACAGCCATATGTTCAGCAAGAATGTCTCAGTCTGAAGATAATTAATATATCTGTCCTTAATCCATTAGCATGGACGATAATTAGCCTTATTTTGTGATGCTAGTTTGCTAGTTCTGTAAGAACACTCAACCCTTATATTTTAAGCTACGAAGCCAGGAAACAGACATTTTTTTTTGAAAACAGACATTTATTGTTGAAAAAAAAAGGTTTTAAAATGTTGTTATATAATTAGAGCTCTGAATGGTAGGCTTTGTTTTGAATGGTAGCACTGTTTCTGTTAGCAGTCTCTTGTAGCAGCTAATTTCTGTGGTACTTCTTTAAGATACAAAACCTCTACGTTCTCATGGCATTACTTTCTTTATTTTATTTTCTGTCCGAATGTGTTCAGTAGCTGTGTTTGCAGTGAATCTATCACCACTTGCTGAGAATCATAGCTGCAAACACCTGGCCCATTTCATGTGTGTTCAGTTTGGTGGGTGGGAAAGTCATTAAATCCAGGCTGAGGGAAACAGGGCTGGGAGAAGTGGTCTGGTCGTGTGGGTGTTTTCCAAAGTCGACCCTTGCCCACCTGGTTCGGCTGTGCATTAATAAGGGCGGCCCCTAAACACGCTGGAAATGGTGCGCAATTTTAGCTAAGTGTGGCTGGCCTTAGCGCTCCTTTTCTGTGCTTTTTTTCTCTCTTTTTTTGTTGTATTTGGGGTGTGAAACACTTTCCTATAAAAGCAGCAGTGGCAGAAGGAGCCTGAGTTGACTACTGAAAGATTTCTGCAGTTGATTGATAACGGAATCTATCCTTTTATTCCCATCTCTGAGCTCAGACTTTGAATCCAATAGGTTCTGTTTATTTTTTATTCGTGTGGCACTTTTTAAAACTGTCCTAATTTAGCGTTACAGAAATCCAGGTCCTTACTCCAAACTGAACAAGAAGCGCAGGGTGGAACCAACACTTGAAAGTAGAACCCCAGAGCACAACAGTAGCATGCTAAGCTAATTAGCACTTTAAGTAAGAAATGCTCAATTTACAAAACTAGTGGGAAAGCTAATGAGGGCAGCCAAGGCTTCAATTATAAGTCTATCATAACCTATGAGCTCTGTCAGGTTTGTGGGATGTTCAGTGCATCTCAGTGATTGAAGTTACTTATATTTGCAGAGCATTAATTGATCTTCTGGCTGATTTACTCTGGTTAGCTGGAAACAGACCTCTGGCTCTAATCAGTTCCACATTGTGTAGGAAGTGTGAGCACTGGAGACCCACAGTTTTCTGTCAGCTCCACGACTGCGGAGTGACCGTCAGTGTTTCCAGTTCTCACCTCACGCCTTGTGAAAAGCCTGGGGTCGAGAGGGTGTGTGTGTGTGTGTCTGTGTGTGTCCTCTCTCCATGGTGGGTGGTGGGAAGCAGTTCAGAGGTTGAGCCGCTGCAGCAGAATGAGTGGAGACTGCACATTTCTCCTTGATCTAATTTTCTCCTCCGCTTCCCACTTGTTCCGGACTGTGATTTACAAATGTGGGTGAAGGCAAAGACTTACACTGATGAGAGAGAGAGAGAGAGAGAGAGAGGATAGAATGAGAGATAAAATCTCTATTGAGTTCCTGTGTGTCCTTTATATTTTATTGGCTGTGACAGACAGATCTTTCCTCTAGTGTAGGACATCAGTTAATCTAAGCAGTATACACATTTAACTATTCTGGGATGGCTTTAGAATAGGTGTTGGAATATTTCTGTGAGGACTGGATGGCATTCAGCCACCAGAGCGTTAGTAAAGTCAGACACCGATGTAGAGTGATTAGTTATAGATCGCAAACACAAGTCAAACGTATCGTAAATGTCACTTCACTGAGCTCTTTTGCCCTTTTTCCACAAGACAGCAACATTCGCTAGGGTTTTATTTAAACGTGTGATACGATTGAATCAAAATACCACAAGGATTAAACCCCACAGCACAAATAAGCTTAATCTCAGTCAGTTCTCTTTTTTTCTCTTCTCTCACTTTTGCTTGGTTCTCTTTACTTCGCTCTTGTTGTTGTCTCTTTAACGTAGTTTAACCTCGTCTTTGTACTCTCACGTTAACTCACGTAGCTGCGTATTCTGTGTGACGTGGATTCTGCAGCACCACCACTGCCCAAGAGAGCTCAGTATATGTTCTTTCTTTTTTATTTTCTTGATCCACTGGTTCGGGAAGAGTGCCATCTATCTCAGTGGCACTAAAGCACGGGTAACCAGCCCAGTGTGTGAAAAGCTGTAGTGTTATAATTTATATCCCTCTCTCTCTCTCTCTCCTATCTATTGAAGCCTGGCTGGCAGCTGCTTCGCTCGCAGGTGTATGTTTAATTTACGAGCGTCCAGGATGTCACAATTTGTCATGCAAATGAGCGCTGTGTATCCAGTGTTGGAAGAAACACTTTTCTGGAGGTCAGACTCTAAGATATCGCACATCCATCAAGCCAGTTAGGAGCAGAGTGACACAGAGTAGGGGTTTCTGCGGTGCCTTTGATCAGATAGTGTTTCTCCCTCTAGAGAAAGGTTGGTGAAGGGAGGGAGGGATAGAGAGGGAGAGAGAGAGAGGCTTCATTTTCACAGAGATAGTATCGGGTTTATTTGGTCACTTGGTTTTATAATGTGGATGTATTAATGTAATAGTCACCACACACACACACACACACACACACTTACCCACTCACTCACCGACCAACTCACTCGCTCACTCACTTATGTTTAGGAACCTAGGAGGCGCTTTTCAGGGCTTTGCATCAAAAACACTGTGTCCTTGTATAAACAGTAATGTCCTGACGGTAAATTCCTAATTGCTTTTCTTCCGGTGCAAATTTCCCAGGATTTAAAATGCCTGAACCACTAGCTCTAAGAATATTCATCCAGTTCTCTTAAAACGCGTGCCTGCTTAGTCACAGTAGGTAATAAAACATTCTCCTGAAAGCGCTGTGTTGAGATGCTTGTTTACAGGATGAGGGGCACCACAAAGTGCACTCCGAGACCCTGCTTCTCTCACCCCTCGCTGTGTACTAATCACAACACTGTAACCGCCAAGGAACCGGATTAAAAAAAAGGAGCTCATGATTCTCTTTCGGGGAAATGTCGTCAGACCCGCGCCTGCACTTGCTGCACCACCACCCAGCTGATGGTGGGGAGGGGTGGGGGGGATAAAACAGGCTCACGATTTCATCCAGAGACTAAATTGTGTAATTGTGGCACTTGGGAGTGTGACTTGGAGCCGAACTGAGATGCGAGTCGATGTAAATAAGCTGTGGTTTGAGTTTACAGCGAAAGGAGAAGCCAAGAATAGTGGTGCACTCAGGGACCTCCAGGGAGGGAGCTATTGTGTGGCGTTGATTGTAGTTAATAGGACAAAGGGAATTAGGATGACATTAAGGACAATACAATGCTTAAAACCACATTCATTCATTGTCTGTAAGCACTTATCCAGTTCAGGGCGGCAGTGGGTCCGGAGCCTTCACTGGGCACAAGGCAGGAACACACCCTGCAGGGGGCGCCAGTTCTTCACCGGGCGACAAACACTTACACATTCACTCACACGCTCACAGCTATGGACACTTTTGAGTCTCGCCAATCCACCTACCAACGTGTGTCTTTGGACCATGGGAGAACACACCAAACTCCTCACTGACAGTCTCCCGGAGCGGTGTTCGAACCCACAACCCCAGGACCCTGGAGCTGAGAGACTGTGGGACTGTGCCGCCCAGCCCCAAAAATAATGTTCGCATAATAACGTAATTAAAGCGAATATTCTCATTGAATATACAGTCTTGATTATGCATACACTACGTCACTAGAGATTTATGAATAGGGGGTTGAAGACGGGTTGAAGGTAGGTGTCGCAGTCACACAGCTCCAGGGGCCTGAAGGTTGTGGGTTCGATTCCCGCTCCGGGTGACTGTCTGTGAGGAGTTGGTGTGTTCTCCCTGTGTCCGCGTGGGTTTCCTCCGGGTGCTCCGGTTTCCTCCCACAGTCCAAAAACACACGTTGGTAGGTGGATTGGCGACTCAAAAGTGTGTGTGAGTGAATGTGTGTGTGTCTGTGTTGCCCTGTGAAGGACTGGCGCCCCCTCCAGGGTGTATTCCCGCCTTGCGCCCAATGATTGCAGGTAGGCTCTGGACCCACCGCGACCCTGAACTGGATAAGGGTTACAGATAATGAATGAATGAATGTTATTTAAGAATATTCAATGTCATGTTATCAACTGTTCAACAAGGTCCTAAACAGTGACTGCACTTTCAGTTTTTCCTTTATGTAGACGACTGCAAATATAGCATGTTAGCTAGCTAGCTTTCATTAATACAGCATCTTTACTATTTGGGCCACTTCAGGCTGACCTTAGGCTCATGCACAGGTAATCCAGAGTGTTCGTACTGCTTTGTTTGCCTGTGTTCACAATGGGTGCAGTAGTACATTGTAGTTGAAATCTTTGTAGCGCTGTGA
>NC_089815.1:29273434-29295934 GCF_029633855.1 Hoplias malabaricus | reverse complement strand
ACTTTTCTCTACTTCAGGACAGCCTCTCGCACACAATGGGCTTGCTTTTTTCTCCTGAAGAGCTCATTAAGAGCTCACAAAGGCAGCGTGGGAGCCCGTAAGTGGCGTGAGTCGAGTTTGTGGAGGATAAATATCGGTTTCCCAGAGGCCGTGTTTAAAGGGAGATAATTAACGCGGCTCAGATGCTTCGGTTTCAGGGCCTGTGCTCTGTGATTTGTTTTAGACGGCTATTTATGACACGGTTTGTGTTTTCAGTTATCCTACTGAGCCCATTACAATCTGGCCTTGTGTCTGTGGCTAAGCCTGTTCCGAGCTCTCCGCGATGCTCCGGCTCGAGTCAAAAGGCAGACGCTTTTTTCACTATCGTTAGCTTCATTAGTCATGTTTAATTCCTGACTGCCGTTTTTCCTGAGCGCTGTGTGGTTTGGTGTTGACGTGCGCTTGAAGCCGTGGTGTCGGTATGTGGTAGAAATTCCTGTGTTTACATCGACACTGATTCATCCCTCTCTGCCCAGCGTACTTCCCCGCGCTGGAAACGGTTCTGGTTACGTCCTGAGGAATGCCACGGATGACATAAGTGCCGTATATACTATACTAGGGAATGTTTGTAATGAATGGGAATTTCATACGGATATGACACAAAGGACGCACAAAAACAACACATCTAAATATCTGCTACTTTACTTTTAACTGTTGTTACAGTTAGGGTTTAAGCGTAAAAAGTGATAACAACATTTTATTGTAAACAAGTAGATATTGGGGCGGCACAGTGGCGCAGCAGCGAGTGTCGCAGTCACACAGCTCCACGGACCTGGAGGTTGTGGGTTCGATTCCCGGGTGTGGTGTGTTCTCCCTGTGTCTGCGTGGGTTTCCTCCTGGTGACTGTCTGTGAGGAGTGTGGTGTGTTCTCCCTGTGTCTGCGTGGGTTTCCTCCGGGTGACTGTCTTTGAGGAGTGTGGTGTGTTCTTCCTGTGTCTGCGTGGGTTTCCTCTGGGTGACTGTCTGTGAGGAGTGTGGTGTGTTCTCCCTGTGTCTGCGTGGGTTTCCTCCTGGTGACTGTCTGTGAGGAGTGTGGTGTGTTCTCTCTGTGTCTGCGTGGGTTTCCTCCGGGTGACTGTCTGTGAGGAGTGTGGTGTTTTCTCCCTGTGTCTGCGTGGGTTTCCTCCGGGTGACTGTCTGTGAGGAGTGTGGTGTGTTCTCCCTGTGTCTGCGTGGGTTTCCTCCGGGTGACTGTCTGTGAGGAGTGTGGTGTGTTCTCCCTGTGTCTGCGTGGGTTTCCTCCGGGTGACTGTCTGTGAGGAGTGTGGTGTGTTCTCTCTGTGTCTGCGTGGGTTTCCTCCGGGTGACTATCTGTGAGGAGTTGGTGTGTTCTCCCTGTGTCTGCGTGGGTTTCCTCCGGGTGACTGTCTGTGAGGAGTGTGGTGTGTTCTCTCTGTGTCTGTGTGGGTTTCCTCAGGGTTCTTCCTTTTCCTCCCACATGGTCCAAAGACATACACTGGTAGGTGGATTGGCGGCTCAAAATTGTCTGTAGGTGTGAGTGTGTGAGTGAATGTGTGAGTGTCTGTGTTGCCCTGTGAAACATAAAAAACATTAAGAATACAAGAGCAAGATATATCTCGATACAGATTTGAGGTCTGTGCAGGACATTGCTGTTGCGCTGGCAGGGTTTTATGAGGAGAAGGCAGTAAACTGTCAAAAAAATGATTACAGAATGCCTGAGTTTTACTGCGAAATTATTAAAATGTTTCTTTTTCTTCTTTTGCAGAGTGATGAAGTTCTGGGCTGGTGTGAAAATCATCGGAGATGTTCTCAGGTGAGAAAATGGAAATGTTGATGTTGATCTTCATTTTGTTCATACTGTTGTTCTTAGTTCATTCACTCATTCATTGTCTGTAAGCGCTTATCCAGTCCAGGGTCGAGGTGGGTCCGGAGCTCACCTGGAATCACCAGGAACACACCCAGGAGGGGGCGCCAGTCCTTCACAGGGCGACGCACACTCACACATTCACACTTACGAACACTTTTGAGTCGCCAATCCACCTACCAATGTATGTCAAAAGCGAGCACCCTGAGGAAACCCACGCCGACACAGGGACCGGAACGGAAATTTTAAGGCGCCCACAAAACACTTGAAATAGGACAATCAATAAAAACAAAACATTGTTTGACATCAAACTGCCCATTCCACCTTAAACTGACCTAAGCCTGAGAATGAACGGCTGCACCATTTAAGGTGGCATGGGACGTTTGAATGAAAATGTAAACCAACAAAGGAAACAAACAGAAGTTATAAAGACTGTTGTATCTTTGTTGTATTGTAAGAAACGTTTTGACAAAAAATTAGCCACACGCTGTAAAATCGGCTCAGATTATTTACCACATCAGTTCCCTCCCCGGCTCACTACCGTCCAAACCCATTTTCTCTGCTTTGAGGTAACAGTGAAAGTTCAGTGCCTTTATACGAACCATATGGCATGTATACGGTATACAGTTAGGAGTGGCTCATGACTGAGGGCTACTGTACACACATTACAGTGAGAGCAGGGTCTATTTATTGAACCTTGTTCAGGGACCTAATATTTGTTTGTTCAATCGTAATGCAATATTTTTCTTCCCCTTTAGACCTCATTTTCAGGACCCTACTAAGGGTCTGTTTTCTCGTTCAGGTCCCATTGCATTGCGGATAACTTGAACAGAAATCAGTGTGTAAATCCTGTATTGTCTGTGGCCATGCTTCATGACACTTTTATGTCTTTGTGAAAGCCTGGTGGGTTTTTATACGTCTGTGTCCCTGAAAGCAATAACAGTAAAAGGAAGGAGGTTGGAAAGGAACTGAATGTAGGTCTTCACCTCAATCCACCCCCAAAAATAAGGCGTTTTTCCAGAATTCTTCACCCAAAACTACTTAAAACAAGTAGAAATTGTAATGGGGAAGCACTTGTATCACCAATCCAGACCTCCAAAACTCTGAAACTAGAGACTCTCCTGGTGAGAAATAATGTTAAACCCATTGGGGAGGAAGGCGGCCACGTCCCTAAGCGAGGGGACTTCACTTGTTCCTAGGGAACTTGAATGCGCACCCTCAAGAGAAAGAGGTTGCTATGTGAACATTAACTGCACTGAGTTACGGGCTGATGCTCTACCAACAGATCAAACTCACCTCACAAGCCGTCTCTGGAGTGCAGCCAGTCTTAGTCGGCTGGGTTTCTCTAGGCATGAGGATTGTCCACTGTGATTCTCCAGGTTGAAGGGTCACAGAAATACACTGTCCCAAAAATAGGGCAGCCGTGGGCTAATGGTTAGAGCAGAGGGCTTAGGACTGAAAGGTTGTTTTTTCGATGGATGGGTTGCATGCAATAGGAGGGGAATCTCAGTGTCCCAATGTTTTACTTGCTCTTCACACCTTGGTTTCTCTGAAGTAACACATGGCACTCGGTCTTTTCTGATGTTTCAGCAAAAGCCCCTTAATAGCTTTGACATCCAGGTTTAAATAAGCGGAAAGTGGGATCAAGAGGACCAGCCCGGGTGACCCACAGAATGAAATGATATGCAGCACTAATTGCTCTGTAATAGGCCAGTAAACATGGTCAGCTCGTTAATGGTAATTGCCGAAGCCCAGACAAGTCTTTGGCTGGCTTCTCCGGCGCTAGCCCTGGGGGAGAGAGGTTAAAAGTGCCTGAAAAAGGTAGAGATTTCCCCCGTGAAGGCTATATTTCTCACACCAAGAGTTTGAGCAGTTTCTAATTGCTTTCAGATGGAGGTTATTCTCCCACAGTCCTTCCAATAATAGGTAAAGTAAATGTTGTGCTTCTTATGAAAATAACAAGAGCCATTTCACATCCTCCTGGGCTGAGCAGCTTCTCGTAAAAGAGCCCTTGAAATTATCCCCTGTTTATTCACTTAAAGCGCGTACCAGGATGCCACTGGTTTTTCAATGTGCGTTTCCTCCTTTTCTGTAATGCACTGCTTGATTTTAAAGGACTGACTGCGCTTTCCACTCTTATTATCATGTTTTTAAAGGTGGAGACGCGTTTGTCGATGTCTCTCTGCTTCAGAAAAGTGCAGGGACTAAGCACTAGGCCTGTTTTTACTGAAGGTAGTGTATCGTTGCCAGAGGCGAATCTCTCTGCTTGTCCAGTCGTATCCACTGGGACTAACCCTGGCAGGACTTGGCCAGTACGAGACTGAAAGTTGATGTCCCATTTTCCCTTCACTGTGGCATTGCTCCTCCTTTCATTTGCTACAGTTCTGGACCCGGATTAACCCCTTCTGAGCCTCTTCTTTCTCTCAGTTTTAATGGAGAGCTTAGAAACAGCTGGAGGCCCCTTCCAGGCTTGTAGAATTCCCCCCACACACCACCGCCCACCTCCTTCACCGATTCAGCAGGTGAGCTGCAGCCCTGGTGGCTGACCCACAGCCCGGTCACTGAGCTGAATCATCGGGGGTCACTCCCTGTGTGGTCATCTCTCTCTGGGGTCTCTCTCCAGCTGAGAGTGGCTTTGGACCTTCTCCAACCTTCATTAGGGAATCAGTAGCTGCTGGTGACCCAGCAGTTTTCCACTTTTATGAGGGTTGTTTGGTGACCATGGGACCTCATTAGTTTGTCCAAATGGTCATCTCCCACCTCTTTGAAAAGGTGACCATGGCATTTTTCCTCACAGAAGTGGTAACTGAGAGTTTGACTCAGTGGTCAACAACTTTTCCATCTTTTTTATGTAAAAGAACACTTAAGTGTTCAAAAGTTTAAAGAGACCCTTTATATTTGGTGAATGTATCTACTGTAAGATGCATGATTTATGGACACACCTTGCATAATCTCCACAGCAAACCATAAAGCCAAACCAGCTGCTCCAGATTAAGATCGCCATGCACGATGGCAAGCATCAGCGTGAGGGGTATAAAGTCCCCCCTGCGCTGGGTTGAGGAGCATTAGAACTACGTTCTCTGGACCGATGCAGCATCTACCAATACCTTCGGGATGAGTTGGAGTGGTGTTTGTGGTCTAGAATTACCGGTCTAATATCAATAACCGGACCAGGACCTCATTAATGTGGCTGAATGCATTAATCAAATTCTCACAGAAATGTTCCAACGTCTTGTCTAAAACCCTCCCGATTGTATCCTTCATTTCAGAGACGTTGTTGAATTATGATGAACTCTATTTACCTCAGATACAGAGTCTCAACCTTTGGCTGTAGTTTTTTAAGTGTGTGGCTTGTGGAGCACACACACACACACACACATACACACACTTGTGTCCTATGCAACAGTAAATGTTTTGCAGGCTGTAAGAACACCCAGGCGGGTCCCACAGTGGACCAGCAGGAATTGTTTTCATCTGCTAACTGCTGATTTAAACTGCAGTAAGCAACGGGTGTTTTCCACTTCAGTTGCTGCCCTGTGTGACACCGTAATGACCAGCTTGTCCCACATTAGTTTGGGAGCTGCGTCTCAGCCGTAAAAGGTCCTCGCACACAGCCCCACATTTTCTGGACCGTTGTGGAATTTCACCACGCTCCCTCCCTGAGTGAAAGATGTTCCACATGTGGTTTTTGTCACGGTGTGTTGGGAACCCGAGAGAATCGAAATGTCAGTTTTTTTAAAACGGAACCTTCAACCCTTTGCGTTTTTCATGTGAAGTGAAAGTGTTTAAGCCAAAAGTAGAGAAGCCAAGAGGTGATGCTCAGATCAGTCTGTTTCAACTTGATTTATAAGCAGGGAAAGCTAAAAGTGGCTATGCGATGATTTCTTCCATATTAGTCCAGGCAAATCACCCTTTTAATATTGTGGCTTATTAACGTCTGTCCACTTTTCTTCTCTAGAAACTGTTTCTGAGTCAGTTGAACTCTGCCAGAGTTAATGACTAGCGTTTTAAGGTGAGCTTCATCAAGACTGAGAGCTGGGTCTGAACTGCTCCCGTGGCATTACCACCTTGTTTCAAAAGCTCAGCGAAACGTTCGGCTCTGGTTTTCCGAAAGATTTTTAAAATTTGTTCCAGCACATTTCACAAAGCCTTTTAAAGCTCGCCCTTGGAGAGAATTCAGCACGAGTGCTTTTTTTTCTTCTGGACCGCTTATTATTAATTCATTTTCGGTTCATGCCTTTCGTCCAAGGTGATTTGCAAAGTCATTTACTGTGCTCCACAATGCATCTCGCCGGATTCGCTAAGGACATCGGTTTCCAGAGCTGCGCTTGGTCGACTTGATGTGTGTCGTGTGCCCTTTTAAATCAAAAAATGAAAGCAGAGAAGAATTTTCTACTTTTGTCTGTGTCAGTCTTTGCTGATCGTGTCGGTGTTTGGATGAATCATCATTCGTGTACGAACCCTGGGCTGTTCATAAATTTGAAATCACAGAAAGTGCGGGCGCCTGCTGTCAACAGTTTATTTATATTATTGAATACCATGTGGAATTGCTGATGACTACCTATGAATTATGAAGTATTTAATGTTTAAATGACTTGTGACCCATATCTTCACATTTATTTTGGATCAAATACGTTTCATGATGTTTCCAGTTGACCAAGGCTTCCCTTGGGGTCCGGTCGTACAGCGTTGTATTCCCCCTGATCTAAAACGCAGCCTCCAAATGAGCCGAAAGCAGAGTTCCCTTCATGTGCGTGTGTGTATCTTGGTGAAATCGTACATATTTCACCCTACGTTTGAAGCGGGGTGAAGAAACCAGCGCATGGCTACTGTTGGATTTCCTCAGCCATAAATCATTTTCAAAAACAATATCTGAGGATGACATCTTGGATCATCTCGCGGTTTTTTCAAATGCTCAAATCTTCTACAGGAAGCCAGGAAAATGCATAAATGTAGCACACCATTCAGGCCACCTGGCTCATGTGATGTTCAGGTTGGGGTCATGTACCAATACAATGTCCACATTAACGCTTGGACTGTCTTTCCAGCGGAGCACTGAATCATCGTCACCCAGAGTCCTTTTCCAGTTCCCACTGAAGGTCATTTTCACTGTGGACAGGGGTTAGTGTGTCTCTGTGTGTGTGGACAGGGGTTAGCGTGTGTGTTCTGACTAGTCTATGCCCATACCCTCCATAAAACGCAATGCACTGCACAGAGTGTGTGACACATTCCTCCTGTAAACATTACTAAAAATGTCTATGACCTCTGCCAAAGTCGCCTTTCTGCCTTTTTAAGGCCACAATATGTGAATATAACTGTGGGTATGTGTTCCTCATGCTGTCCATTTGTGAAGAATCTCTTCTCCATCTGGACAATAATTCAACATCAATAAATATTGCAGTATAAAATGTTTTAATAACAAGAGGTATAAGACTGTAACAGACTGATCCCAAACCAACCCAGAGCAGAGAGAGCCAGGCGTCTTAGTCCTTTCCTCACACCTGCG
Source organism: Hoplias malabaricus (assembly GCF_029633855.1). NCBI lineage: Eukaryota > Metazoa > Chordata > Actinopteri > Characiformes > Erythrinidae > Hoplias > Hoplias malabaricus. Next base: position 29,288,564 of record NC_089815.1, on the reverse strand, counting down.
CAAGAGCGACACTTCATGAAGGATCAGTGGCAGCTGAAAAAACGTGTTTGCGCTTTAAAGGTGGCGTCAAGAACTGGACATGCTGTGGTGGACATTTGTTTGGGACTGTTAGGTTTGTCAGAGTCATGGTTCTGTTTAAAATGAACTTAAAACCTCAGCTTTGATTTGAAGACTTAAGCAGGCTTCCGTGGACTTTTCTGGAAAAGTCTCCCTCTTGTTATTAGTGGAGTTACGGCTGCTTCCAGAGCCGGTGTTTCTCTTCTTCTGCCTGCTGCAGTCAATCAGAAGGCTGGATTAGAGCATTAGCATTGAGGATGTTTCCCCTGCGTTGTATAAACAAAAGCAAAGGGCAAATAAATAGACCCGGCTCGGTGTGCTGTTTGGGTTCATGGGCGGGTCAAGCCCTCCTTTGGTTGCGACTGATTCCACCTTAGTTCAAGAGACTAATCCAGGGCTACGTTTGCTATTGATTTAGACACTGGCTACTGAGAAGCAGTAGCCAGTTTATGAACAAACCAGTTATCCTTCTGCAACAAATGTCAACTACGTTCACCATCACAGTCGGTGCAGGAGAGCAGGTTTGTTAAACAAGCTCTTCTGGGGAATGCTTTAGTTCTTCCTGTTGTCTTGAACGGTTATGGCTGATGACCTTACCTCCCATCTACATTCAAACCCCAGACATCAAAATGATTCTGGCCCAGCTCTGGCCCACACCCCATTTTTGTGGCCCACTTGCCACATAGTTTGATGACACTTGGGCTAGGGATGCACCGAACCAACTTTTTCAGTTCCGATACTGACACTGATACATATACTTTGCGTATCATCGATACTGATCCGATACCATTGTAGAATAATAATAAACCATATACCTCACCTTGTGGGAGAGACTTAAGGCATAAGGAGCAGCGGCTCCTCGGCCGAATTAGCAGCAGCTAGCTCCGGTGTTAGCAAAAACCTACCCACAAAGCAGCATCAAATCATGACAAACTCCTTCAGTCAACATCAGCCACAGCCAACACCAGTGAGAGCAGAATATCAACCACAGACAATAACAGCAGGTTTCTCCAATCTACAGTCTCCAGCCGAGAGAAACGGCAAACACAGGCAGGAAGTTGCCAAAGAGTAGGGATGAACTTTGACTCCTCTGGTCAGCAGGCCAGCCGTTAGCATCAGAGCTAGCATACAGCTATCCCCCGGCCAGCAAAGGAGAAACCAGGTCCCCACACAGACAGACAGTCAAATTATGGCACAGAGGTGGGGCAGATATGCTTTGTGTTGTGGGGGTCTAGATGTTTTAATATGGGGACCACTAGTATTGCCTGTGGGTCGGCTGGATTGCATTTTTTGCCAGAAGGAGCCCATATCCACAAAGAATCTAGGACCCCCACATCAAGAAACATGAGGAACACAATAGCATCCACCTGGGACACCTTAGCAACCACCTGAAACACCATAGCAACTGAATTCTTTAGCAAGCACCTGAGATATTAAAGGAATAACTTTTCAAAGAGGTTTAATAGTTTCAATGAAGTGACCACAGAGTAGCAGCCTGACCTCCCTGAAATTCTCTAACAACACCTGGGAACTGTTTAAACAGTTTTCTTCAGGTAATGCACATTTACTAGTTGGGAAAAAAGAGATCTGCTAACAGCAATTCAGTAAATGTTTAGTGAATAAACGCGAACCCATGGCTTTGTCATGAAAGGCATTGGACGCATAGCAGCGACAGACTCAGATAGAGCTGCTGCTCTTTAAAGGCAGATTGTGCTGATACACTTTTAAGGCCGTCCTGTCACTAAGTTGTCCTGGCCTTGTGCATTAAAGCCAGTGTGTAAGAGGTGAAGACAGATGGAAGGTTTGGCTTTGATAGGTCCTTCACTGTCTCTGGCTGCTTTGTCCATCTGGCGTCCATCTTTTTTTTTACTGAAGAGCAGGAGTGGGCTTTTATCTTCGTGAAGGGTTTTCCATATTGTCATTAATGCCTTCCAGTCCACACCTCTCTCACATGTTTTTCCACTAAACCATAGGATTACATTCTTCCACTGGGTAACGAGGACGGTCACCGAAAAGCGGGAGGTTTATGACTGTTGTGATTAGCGCCGTACAGATGTCTAAATCCAGGACTGAGGTCCATGAAGCTTCCCATCCATCATCAGGGAACACCACTGTCCAGTGAGGCCAGGTTTAAACAGTAACACATTTCTGACCCACGCAGGTCATGTTGATATTTGTTTCTGCTGTAAGTCACCGCTGCGTCTGTATCACTTTTCTGCCTTTGGTACTCACTTCATTCTGCATCTCTACCGTCGAATGATATACTGCGTCGGCGTCCATAGCGAGCGTCTTCGGTTTCACATACGCGAGCATGAGAAATGCACCTGGTTCACCTTATAGCGTTGAAGTCGAGGCGAGGCATTGTATCCCGCCTCTAATTTATAGGCTGGCACATTAGTTGAATTCCAGTAACCCTGAAGAATATTACCCGCTGAGGACAGCCGTCAATAGGCGGATCAAAGTCAGCGCCGGGTCTCAGACAGTACTGACTGATGAGGCCCTTGGGATTCTGACATATTTCCAACACAATATTTCCAAGCCATCCCGACTGCTCTGAAATAGTCTCCGGTTACAACAACAAGGATGTGAAATTCTGGAATTTTCTTTTGGACGGAGGCTCCATGGCACCGGATTCCCGCAGGACTTCCACGTCAGGTTCCCAAGGCCCTGCCTCGCCCACACCAGACGGGAGGAGAAGGAGAGATGCGTAGGAGTAAAGACAGGGGGAAAAAACAGGAAGGCTTAAGCTATTACAACTTGTCTGTATTTATCATGCCATTAAGCTACCAGATACGTTTGCTGGACCCGGACCTGGACCTGGCAGCCCCTTTTCAGTCATTTTCTCGTCCTCGTTATTCCCAGAATGGAAAATCCTATTAAAGCAGAACGTAAAAGTGTTGGTAAAGTTTAGATGTAGTCAATAAAACGTCTAGACTTGTAAAAGTTGTGGGGGAAAATGGCTAAAACAAATAGTGTCAGATAAACACCTGTTTAGCCCTCAAATGTTCCAGTAAGGGCGAATGGCATGTGGCCGTTCCCTTTACGCTCCATAAACTGAAACGTGAAATTGTTATTGTACAGCGCTACAAAAATATTTGGACTCTGCGTTTTACGGTAGTGAACACACACATTAGTGATTAGGGTCAGTGAAGATACACACACCCAGTATGGCAGGGCACCAGTTCAACTCCCGGGAAGCAGTTGGGGGGAAGGAAACCTCAGTCGTGAAGGTTGAGGGAGGAGAAAGTGCTGTTCCATCATTCATCCACACTCCTTTTTCCCCACATTTTTTGCGACACAGATTCACGGATCTTGTACAATATTCATAACTTCTAACTAATCATTACTTTTAGGAGATATAAAGGAGCTACATATGAGCCTAAGGCCACTGTGGCTAATACCAAGCGTGGGGTAGAGGAGTCTAAATCCCCCCGCAACTGGGCTGTGGAAAAAGTGGAACTGCATTCTCTTCTCTGCCAGAGCTCCATCCAGTTCCTTTGGGATAAACTAGAGTGCATCCAGAACTAATTCATCTTCATTACCTGATATTGCTAGTACTGGCTGAATGCAATCAAATCCTGTCTTCTTAACAGAAGAACAGAATCTGCTACTGCCTTGATTGAGCAGATCTACAGTCTGTGTATCTATCCAAATTAGCGTCCGCCATTTGTAACCTCACCAAACTTAAACGTCGCGGAAGAGAGCTTGCACACAGACTTATACTTCCCCACATTTCCTGTAATAGTCATCATCAGCGTCTCCCGCTTGCTGAAATATCTGGGTTTTCTCTCTGTCAATGAAGATTAAGTGGTGTTCAGCAGGCGCAAAAGGTCCCTCTAGGCCGGTCCGTCAGAGGCTACTCAGTACAGGCTGACAAGGGCAAAGAGTCAGCTTTGTTCTGAAGGAGAACATGTCTGAGCTCCTCTGGACAGAGAGAGTGTGATGAAGAACAGCAGAGGAAGCAGATCCCATCCCTGTGGGATGCCTTCATATAAACACTCAGGTTGAAACACTGTGTTCGGTAATAGCCCTCTGGGCCTTGCCACGGGAGACACTACAACCGTTCCCTGAATGAGGAGTTTGGTTGGAGAGTGCAATTACAAAGCTTAAACATGTAATGTACTTTAGAGCAGCTTCTTATACAGCGTCGCTAATGTAGGGCCCAATGCGTCTAGACTAAATCATGTTAAACTGTCATTAAATGTGGCTCCTCCTGCTTACTCTCTTCTGTTTCCAGATATAGTCTGTCATCCATCCATCACCAAGGAGTAGGGTCCAGTCAGTGCCCTGCATTAGAGAAATTAGCCACTGATAACCTGTGTCAGAGCGGGACTAAGCACAGCATACCTGTCTAAATGTGATGGATACAGGAGATCTACTGTGAAGGAAGCAAGGTTTTTTTTTCGGTAATGGAGTCCAGTCTTTGTTGGTACTAGTTTTTACCGCCGGCTCCCCCCAGCCCCCTTTTCCACACCGTCTGAGGAGTGTGTTGTCACATTGATGGCTTGCAGGCATTGTGTGTTTAGAGTGTGGGGTGTGTTAGGGGGAGGGGTGGGTGGTGGTGGGGGGTGGGCAGGAGGGGAGAGGGTTTGGTTTGAGTTTTTTGAAGTGTGGGGTGTGAAGGTGACCCAGGAAGGTTGTCAGCGGTTGTTAGATGGAGGCAGTGCATGCAGCGGACAGCTTGGCCTTGGCAAAACAACCAGATGTTCATACGCTATGTTACATATTCATGTATTCACATAGACACATACAGCACCAGGCCCAGGGTTTAGACCCCAGAGAAGCTTTTCATCTGATCAGAGTGGATTTAGAGGCCTAGACAGTGTAGTAGACGAGCCAACAGTGGCCCAAGGTTCCTTCAGGCATCAGGGTTATTAAAGGTGATGTTAACAATTTTAATCCAACACTTTTTTTTTTTTTTTTAAAGAATTCAGAGAATAGTTCCCCACCATTTGTTAGGTCTCTGCTCTGTTTGCGTACTGGTAAAAGGTCAGGTGTTTGTTTGCACCCCTGGCTTGGTAAAAACAGGAAACACAAATACTGTCTCTCTCACTCGGCCACTGCCAAGAAATGCCATCTGGAGGCTTTTTGACAGTGGTGAGACCTCCCAACTTTGAAAATCATGAAAAATGTTGAGGATTTTGCTCTGTTCCTGCTCCATATGTGGGTGATATTGACTTATTTTTGCTGTTACAGTTACATTGCTTAAGGAGGAACTGATATCAAAGTCAGGAAAGCGCTAACTGCATGAAAGTAAACGCAGACCAAAAGGGCTACAAAACGAATCAGCTTACAAATTAGTTTCTGTGGTAATTCAAACAATGAAAAGTTAATCTTCAACCACCAGCCTGTTACATTTGGCTACTTACTCAAACACACCGTTCCACCTTAAAAAAATACAGCACTTCTGAATAAACACCAATGCTGAAGGAGTTCTCCAGAATTGTGTATGTTACCTTTTTAATAGAGAGTTTGCCCCGTCATGCTGTAGTCACAAGCCTCTATTCTCAAAGAAGGTTCACAATAAATGCTGGAACATTTCTGTGACAATTTGATGGCATTTAGCTACACAAACACGGATTAAGTCAGGTTCTGTTGTTGACGGATTAAGTTCTGGATCACAAACGCTGTTCCAGTTTATGCCGAGGGTTCTGAAAGGAGATTGTTTCACTGCTCTACAGCCCAATTATGGGGGATTTATACCTCTCTTTCTCATGTTTGGCATTGGATATGGTCACCTTTGGCTCATGAGAAGTTGCTGCCGAGCGTCTCGCTCTATTGGCAGGGTCCTTTTGTGGAGATTATATGAGCTGTGTGTACAAGGCACTTCGTAAGTGGCAGGAGACAATTTTCGGTGATGGGGAAATGCTTTGAAAAACGGCTCTGACGGCAGTGTTTTCTTCTTTTAGGGTTTTTTTCCATCGAAACATGTATTTATAAAGCTGAATATTTCTATGCCTCAATGTATACCTACGCCTGACTTCAGATGACACAAAAGAAAGCATCTGCTTTGCCAGTGAAAGCTGCATCATCTCAGAAAAGAAAAGGTTTTTTAATCTTTGTGGGGATTAAACCGCCATCCTTGTGATTTAGTTTGTGGGTTCTCTCCCAAAGAGTAAAATAGACCACAGACAGACACACACACACACACATTTGTGCACACACACACACACACTCACACACACACACACAAACCACTGCTGTGACCTTTTTACTTTGATTAAACAGCAGAGTATGTCCTGCGAAGTGATTTCACCCTTAGGTTTTTGGCATTTCCCATTTCCCTGTGCTTTCCCAACCCTCATTTCACAAACCATGTTGATAGGGCTCAGCGTGAGCGGCTGATAAATCAAATTTACACCTTTGTTGTGCTTGTTTTTGTGGTAAAGTGACACCTATGTCTGTTTTTGTGCTTTTTTTTTTTCCACTCGCTCAACTCTTCCAGGCCGAGTGGGCTTTGGTGGGGTTCAGCCAAGTGAAAGCTGTCTTCTCTCGAGGGGAGAATAGATGGTGGCAGATGTCGGAATAATCCATCAGATAACTCACAACAGATGTCTTAATATTCTGCAGCTCGTGTTGGAGCGGGAGTGAGTGACTGGGGGCCGTCCTGGAGAGGCTGAGTTCTCGGGGCGGACATGTTTGATAGATTAAAGGGGACCGAAGTGAAGGGTAGAGAAGAGCAATGCAGAGGAGGAAACACAGGAGAACTGAGACTAAACACACATTTACTGTACACACCCTTTTCTGTCACAGTGACTCTGTAATCTGTCGTATAAAGCAGTTCTACACTGTAGCGAGGTATCACTGTTACTGAGTCCTAGGCGCATACTTCAGAGTCTTGGCGGTGTCGTCCCTGGGCAGAAGGATTGTTATTATTTTTATTGTGGTAAATTACTTTACGATACACTTCTCTGGGTTTAATACAATATTAAGTATATTCACAATGTCTAGAAGATTTACAAGAGATACAGGGTTTGGTTCCCACCTCCAAACAGCAGTGAGTTTACAGTAACCACATGCACACCATTGTCACGCCTGGTGAAAAACAGACGTGACAAGAGAACAGAGACAAGTTTTGGCGCATTTTCCAGTGAGTGGTCCAGGGACTCTTATGAATAATGAATTCCACGACAAATTCCAGTTCAATCCTGAAGGTCCCCACTTGGTCTTTGGTGGATTTTTCAGAAAGATAATGATCCCCAAAACACAAAATCTGTAAAGAACAGCTGGGAACACCCATCTTCACGTTTCACGGTGGCCTTCTTTGAACCCAACTGAAAACCTGTGGTGTGTGAATTTAGCAGGACAGGTCACAAGGGAAGTGGAAACATTCTGTTTACGTCCATTCATTCATTCATTATCTGTAACCCTTATCCAATTCAGGGTCGCGGTGGGTCCAGAGCCTACCTGGAATCATTGGGCACAAGGCGGAAATACACCCTGGAGGGGGCGCCAGTCCTTCACAGGGAAACACACACACACATTCACTCACACACTCACACCTACGGACACTTTTGAGTCACCAATCCACCTACAAACGTGTGTTTTTGGACTGTGGGAGGAAACCGGAGCACCCGGAGGAAACCCACGCAGACACAGGGAGAACACACCAACTCCTCACAGACAGTCACCCGGAGGAAACCCACGCAGACACAGGGAGAACACACCACACTCCTCACAGACAGTCACCCGGAGGAAACCCACGCAGACACAGGGAGAACACACCACACTCCTCACAGACAGTCACCCGGAGGAAACCCACGCGGACACAGGGAGAACACACCACACTCCTCACAGACAGTCACCCGGAGGAAACCCACGCGGACACAGGGAGAACACACCACACTCCTCACAGACAGTCACCCGGAGGAAATCCACGCAGACACAGGGAGAACACACCACACTCCTCACAGACAGTCAACCGGAGGAAACCCACGCAGACACAGGGAGAACACACCACATTCCTCACAGACAGTCACGCAGAGGAAACCCACGCGGACACAGGGAGAACACACCACACTCCTCACAGACAGTCACCCGGAGGAAACCCACGCAGACACAGGGAGAACACACCACACTCCTCACAGACAGTCACCCGGAGGAAACCCACGCAGACACAGGGAGAACACACCACACTCCTCACAGACAGTCACCCGGAGGAAACCCACGCGGACACAGGGAGAACACACCACACTCCTCACAGACAGTCACCCGGAGGAAACCCACGCGGACACAGGGAGAACACAACACACTCCTCACAGACAGTCACCCGGAGGAAACCCACGCGGACACAGGGAGAACACACCACACTCCTCACAGACAGTCACCCGGAGGAAACCCACGTGGACACAGGGAGAACACACCACACTCCTCACAGACAGTCACCCGGAGGAAACCCACGTGGACACAGGGAGAACACACCACACTCCTCACAGACAGTCACCCGGAGGAAACCCACGCGGACACAGGGAGAACACAACACACTCCTCACAGACAGTCACCCGGAGGAAACCCACGCGGACACAGGGAGAACACACCACACTCCTCACAGACAGTCACCCGGAGGAAACCCACGTGGACACAGGGAGAACACACCACACTCCTCACAGACAGTCACCCGGAGGAAACCCACGTGGACACAGGGAGAACACACCACACTCCTCACAGAGTACCCTTTAAATTTTTTTATAATGTTACTAAAGGAACATTTATTTGGCTCCAAAGCAAAGTGGAAAATGCAGCTTATACATTTATTGAAGCTCAATATTTACACTGCTAATATGTGATTTAGTTGAAATGTTTATCCTTTCATTATTACTGATGTTGAATATAAATTGTAATTTGCCATGAAACAGGTGCACAGTCCAAAAAGTCTAAACATCCCTGACTAGGACAGATTATTCACTGTTTGGAGATGCATTTATTTGTCCATCCAGTTCAACACACAACATCCTCTGTCCTCGCGGCTCAGGAGCTGTGGCATGTTAATAGACTTACGTGCCATCCTCAGGTCTGTTTATTTGTTTGTCTGCAGTGCCTACAACCATGCAAGGAATTATGGGAGACAAGAAGAACCCTGTCTCACAAGCTGTGCGAGGTAAGTCCTTCCACACACAGTCTATTTCAGATCGCGGTGTGTTTAGGTGACCCACGACAGTTTAAACAAGAAAAGGAAGCGCCTCTGCCCACACTGGCGCAAAGGATGTACACAAACAGTTTAGCTGTCATCAGACTTCTGCAGATGTGAGATGATGCCGTAGCGGACAGAGTCAAGATCTGTGGCCTTCAACACACGTGTCTATTTCTGTGTTCAGTGTAGTCTTAAAAATAACGGTTCTTGATTTCACGCTCATACATCTCACTTACAGTGATGGCTCTTTAAAGGACTCTCAATTAAAAGGTTCTATACGCAAACAAAACGTGGTTTCTGTCTGGCCAAAATGAGTTAATTAGCAATCCTCTTTTGGGCACCTTTTTTTCTTTTCTTTTATTTATTTATTTCCATTGATGTATAGAACTTATAAAAAGTATTATGATTTTTTTTTTACTGCATTTATAACAAAGTAATTCCGTCATGTAAATGTCTCTAAAATTCAACATATACAAGAAATAATGTATATTTTCTGTTTCTCCCAATCCAAGCAATTGCAAGCTTGAAGTGTAATTGTGGTGATAGAGGAGCCCAGGCGCGTGCATGTTCATGCTGTGCAGGGTGAAATACATCAGATTACAATAAGAGCACTCTGTGCTCTGTCTCTCATAACTCTAGAAGTAATATACACCATGCTTTCTATCCTTTTCTATTCCCTGTAAATGAGTTGATATGTTAATTATATTTATTTTACATGTGTTGTTGATATGTTCAACTGCATTCTTTACGGATCAAACACACACACAACTCAAGCAAGTGGGTGATCTCACGCCTAAGCCCCTCAGAAATATAATCTCGTATATGAGCAACTTGTACATAACTCATACTTAATATCACGAAGAAGAAGAACAGTGTTGCTTTCCACGTTGAAATAACTGACATGTCTTCGTATACTCATTCTCTGAAACATGACAGTTATGTGTGTGTTAATGTATGTATGCGCCTGGGAGAGTGAGAGAAGTAGAAAATTGAATCCCGCTCATGTTACCGCCATTTTTCGGATATGATTACACTGTGCTTTAATCATCTGTGTAGAAAAGTGAAGCACTGAGAGAAGAAAATGCTGCTCCCCCCCCCCCCCCCCCCCCCAACAGAGAAGAGCGTGTAATGGAGGAGTGTTAGATAAGTCCAACACATACATTCAGACCTTTGTTCTTCAGAGAAAATAGAATAACTGCTCAAATTGGGTTTCAGATCTGATGGTCACTATTCCTGCGAGGTTTACAGCTCTGCTGTAGCTGCAGCACATTAAGCCCATTGGATAATAAGTACTCTGGTGTAAGTTTCAGTCACTCAGTATTAGAAACAAGCAGTGAGGCCCTTTGTTGTTTCCCCAACTCTGTGATTCACCCAATGCAAGCAACATGTGCCTTGCATCAGCCCAGAGAAGTGTTGAGTTAAGTAATTCTTGGAGATGTTTTGCAAATGAACAGTTTCCAGAGGGCCCGGGCCAGGATCCCTGCAGCCACATGTGTCTTCAGAACCAGAGCTGAGCGTTTGGCGAGGTTTGTTTGAGACTCGCAGCGAATCAGTGCCTGAGCAGGAGTGTGCGAGACATTACAACCCAATGCCATAACTCCGTCTCGCTGAGAAACTGCGTCTGAGTCCACCACTGTGGCTCACCCAGGGTGCACGGGTGGGTTACTGCTTGTAACCACTGCATCTCCTACTGTCTCTCTGTCTCTTTCTCCTATTAGGACATTTTTATTTCTCATATTATTTCTCAAGAGTTGGTCGTTGATGGCTCTTTAAACATAATAACATTTCTCCTACAGTATTTTAAGAGAACCAGCATCAGAGAAGAAGGAGATGTAAGGCTTGTGTCCATACGATTAATACATTTATTCCTAGCTTCAAACCTGAGCTGGTTCTGAGCACAGGTGAGAAACAGTGGAGCTCTTTCTTTAGTTCGGGATGAGACGCCACTGAGGTCTCCACTCAAACTCAAGAGGAGACACAAGGGACATTCCTGGACTCTGTCTCTCAGGAGAAACGAGCAGCAAAAGACACTAAACCTGAAGTCTCCACTGTCTCTCCAACTGACCTTGGTGGTGTCCAGGAGAAGCTACAGAGACATTAAAGAGAACTTTTAAATTATTTTCTCTATACTATGGCTCTCTCTCACTCACTCTATCTCTCTCCCTCTCTGTCCTAAAAGAAGCACCATGAGTGCCTGATGAGTGCTGAGTTCCTGCAGACGTTGCAGACACAGAAGCAGGGTGACTGTCCCTCTCCTCAGAGAGCCTCAGGTTTCGCAGCCGCCTGCGTGGAGGGTTGCAGCTCTGACCGCGAATGCTCAGGCTCCAAAAAGTGCTGCTCTAATGGCTGTGGACACACATGTCAATCCCCCGCTAACCTCTTCAAAGGTATGATCTAAAGACCATGTGAGTGCGTGACACCCAATAGGTGTCAGTGTGTGAGTGACAGGGTAAGTGTGTGACACTGTCCACAGGTGAGAGTGTGAGTGACTGGGTGAGTTTGTGAGTGACAGGGTGTGTGTAACACTGTCCACAGGTGTGAGTGACAGGGTGAGTGTGTGACATTGTCCACGGGTGTCAATGTGTGAGTGACTGGGTGAGTTTGTGAGTGACAGGGTGAGTGTGTAATACTGTCCACATGTGTGATTGAGTGAGTGACAGGGTGAGTGTGAGTGACAGGGTGAGTGTGTGACACTGTCCACAGGTGTTAGTGTGTGAGTGACAGGGTGAGTGTGTGACATTGTCCACGGGTGTCAATGTGTGAGTGACAGGGTGAGTGTGTGAGTGACAGGGTGAGTGTGTGACACTGTCCACAGGTGTTAGTGTGTGAGTGACAGGGTGAGTGTGTGACATTGTCCACGGGTGTCAATGTGTGAGTGACAGGGTGAGTGTGTGAGTGACAGGGTGAGTGTGTGACACTGTCCACAGGTGTTAGTGTGTGAGTGTCAGGGTGAGTGTGTGACACTGTCCACAGGTGTTAGTGTGTGAGTGTCAGGGTGAGTGTGTGACACTGTCCACAGGTGTTAGTGTGTGAGTGACTGGGTGAGTGTGTGAGTGACAGGGTGAGTGTGTGACACTGTCCACAGTTGTTAGTGTGTGAGTGACAGAGTGAGTGTGTGACATTGTCCACGGGTGTCAATGTGTGAGTGACTGGGTGAGTTTGTGAGTGACAGGGTGAGTGTGTAATACTGTCCACATGTGTGATTGAGTGAGTGACAGGGTGAGTGTGAGTGACAGGGTGAGTGTGTGACACTGTCCACAGGTGTTAGTGTGTGAGTGACTGGGTGAGTGTGTGAGTGACAGGGTGAGTGTGTGACACTGTCCACAGGTGTTAGTGTGTGAGTGACAGGGTGAGTGTGTGACATTGTCCACGGGTGTCAATGTGTGAGTGACTGGGTGAGTGTGTGAGTGACTGGGTGAGTGTGTGAGTGACAGGGTGAGTGTGTGACCCTGTCCACAGGTCCACCAAAGATAAATGACTGAAAGAATGAATGATGAGTTATTGAGAAATCAGATGTAACTGACGACTAAAGACAGTCCTAAAATGAATTTAAATGCAGCCTTTCATGTTCCCAGTCTTCCATATTAAATATTTTCGAGCTGTACCCACTGAGACAGCAGGCAAACCAACATTTTCCAGCAAATAGAAATATTCCAGTTTTGGCTTTTGTCTTCAGAAAATGCAGAAAAAGAATTTGCGCAAAATGTTCTCCGTCTCAAACACGAATGTCATTCCAAAATAATGTTTTGCTTTTTGGGTTGTTGAGCTCCGATGTGTAATGATCCGTTTTTATGTCGTACTGTAACCTAACGTTGTTAATAGGATTTACCGTCTCCTCCACATGCCAAACCTTTTACCGTCCAGAAGACGAAGGCCATTCAGGGTATTTGTCTGGGGCTGGTACTTGTTTCTCAGCATGTGTCTCCTCACATCTTCTCTCCTAGGTGTCCCACTGAAGCCCAGGAAAGACATGAGTTTTCTGGAGGACCAGAACGGACACCTGGAGGTGACCTGGATGTCCAAGTTCAACGTGTCTATCGAACCAGTTCTGTATATACTGCAGAGGAGGTGGAACTTTGGGATTCACCCCAGTGAGGACGATGCCTCCCCCTGGCACACTGTTCTGATGGTGAGACCACAACACTTTTTCTTCGACGGGTTTAATGCCCTTACAATACACAGCTCGTGTAATATTAATAGAAAAGCATTGAGCAATAGAACGGGACACTCTGGAGTGGCAGCACATGAACCTCAGTGTTGAGTGTGGGCTAGAGGTGTATCAATCACACCGCCTTGGGCTGTAGTAAGAGTACACCTTCACATTCATACTTTTGGGATGAGTTGGAGAGGCACTTGGGATCCAGAACTACTCTCTCAGTATCAGAGACTAAGCACAGCAAGCTCACTAATGTTTATATAGTCGAATGCCATCAAATCTTCATAGCAATGCTTCAAAACACGAGCTTTCTTAAGAGTGTAGCTATAACTGCAATTAATTAGGAACCCCCTTAATTTCAGAAGCAGTGCTGGACAAGTCTGCGTCCACAAACATTTGGCCCTTTAGTGTATCTGCTTGGATCTGTATGAAAGCTTTACTCTGAGAATAAGTGGCTCCTGCTGAGACACTGTTCGAGTGCTGTGTGTTTCTTGTGTGTGTGTGTGTGTGTGTGGACAGACATTTCACAGAGTTTACAGCTATGCTAATGGAAAACTTGTAAATGCTCTCAGTAAGCCATGCATGGCATAAAGGGGGTAATTGCAAACTTAAGTGGTCCATTAGTATGAACTCTATGATCTTTAATGCAGAACATTTAGTTTAGGCCCCGTAAAAACCTCCAGTGCTGCAAGTCTGGTCACCTGCCAATGTGCCAGAACGTTACACTCCGAGCCCATTGCAGGCAACTTGACATGGGGGATCTCGTTCAAACCACTCGACTGGAAGAATGTAGGGTTCCTCTTCTCGAAACCGTATATTACGCCATTAAGTCCCGGCCTCTTCTGAACGTCAGCTTGGATTTGAAAAGACATGGTAGCGACATGTTAAACCTGTGTAGTTTCGTGTTTCGCTAATGGAGCCGTGCGGTAACAGAACACCTGTAAACCAGCTTACAATCAGCAGTGCATGAGTCAGGATTGTTTGTGGGTGAGGCTTGGGCATTGGAGCGTTGCTTTTTTATACAGTGAGTCTATTTACATACGGACAGTGACTGTTTTTCGCCCCGTTTTCTGCCATCATCCTGCAGCCACAACTCTGTCGGTGTCTTTCCACTGGCAGCTTCACAATGAAGTGTTTTCCTTCTTCACACTTTCCTCTTTCCACCATTCCTCCACTCTGGCTCCAGGTTACTCTTTCATGAATGTGTAAGCACGTTCAAACCTGGTCTTGGGGTAGGACGTCTCTGAGGTCATGCTGGAGTATGTGTTCTTATATTTATGGCACGTTTTATGGGCTTTAATACATTAAGGCTTACACTTTATGACCGCATGCTTGTAGACTCGGCCAGCGTTTCTTCTTAAATCGATGAATCAGTAGGTTGTTTGTTCCCTGTTTGCCGCGGTAACAGCTTAAATGTTACTACGGAACGACGCTGTGAGGATTTGATGGCAGTCCTGAGAATACTTGTGAGGTCAGGTGTTTATGTTGGATGGTTATTTCTGGATCTGAAACGCCACAACAACTCGTCCCAAAGGAACTGGATGAAGGTCGGCCTCTTCCAGAAAACACAGTCCCACTGCTGCATAGTCCACAGCTGGGGTGGGTTATACCCCTCCACTCCAGGTATCACCTGGGCCATTGTGATCCCTAAAACAGAGACAGCAGTCATTTTAAAAAAGCTGTAGATTTTACACAGTTCATTAATAAATGGGTGCTGTCCAATTCACATGGCAGCACGGTGGCGCAGCAGGTAGGTGTCGCAGTCACAGCTCCAGGGGCCTGGAGGT